>NC_133660.1:78617680-78693663 GCF_037893015.1 Macrotis lagotis
ATTTCAGTTTTACTTAGAGCAGACCAATACCTTGATTATACTTGAACATTAATTATACTTTTTTAGGTTGGGGAAAAGTGCATCTTTATTTTTACATTATTGGTTTCCTTAATAGTACCATATATTTCATTCATTTGAAAACAGTATTCTGAAAAAAGGGCCATGGTCTTTCCATCACAGACGTATATTAGAGGGGAGTGAGGAAGCTCAGGTTAATGGATTAAATGTTGGAGTTTGGGATCATAAAGACTTCCAAATCTTGCCTCAAGTTTTTATTAGTAATGTCCCTAGCCAAGTCTTTCAAACCTCCCTGAGTTGAGTTTCCTCATCTATAAAATCAAAATTGCTTTGTTCAGGAGCTAAAGAAATAAAAATATGAAAATTGCTTTCTGATTTTAATATGCTATTTCATTTTTTTCATTGCATTATTAAGTATTCTTTGGAGTCAAAACCTGGTAAAACTTGACCCTAATAACATAAAATTCTTCCTTTTATTACTCACCTCTCTGGATACTTAAAAGATTTCATTTAACTTTACAGTTAAACCTTAAACATTCTAAGTATTTCACTCAGCAGAATACCAAGTATAAGTCAGTCAATCAACAAATATTTATTAGGCACCTACAATGGGACAGGTACTGTGATGAGTGGGAAGAAGCAAGAAACCAGGAAACACTGAAGGTCTCTCTTAAGAACTTTAAAATCGATTATGCAGCATGGGAGATACTGGCACAGGACTGCACAGCATGGTGTACCCTCATAGAGAGGGAGCTGCACTCTATGAGCAAGGCAGAATCAAAGCAGTTCAAATGAAACCTGAGATATTTAAGCTTAGAGTAAATACTCCAGGTGTTCACATGGAAATTTTGTGCCCAGCCTGTGGTAGAGCAATTACAAGTTTGTATTGATCTAATCAAGTATCTGAGGTCACATCTGAACTCAGGTCTTCCTGACTCCAGGTAGTCAATATATCCTCTATTACCACATGTTGAAACATGGATATGACAACATTTGTATACTAATATGAGTCTTAAATCAACTGACTTTAAAAGGAAAAAAACTGAAAAACTGATTTTCCTATTTTATAGGGAAATTAAAAATTTCCCCACAAAATAATCAAAAATAACCTAAATATATAGATTTAACTTAAACCTTCTTAATTTTATAACAAGGATGATAAGAAACACTGAATTATCATGTGTGTATATGTAAATACTTACTATTATCTTAAGTGTTTTCTGAAAATAAGGTCATAAATTTCATGAGGAACATCTGATGTGAAAAACTTCCAAAGCTAAGCCCACAGCAAGGTCTGGAGAATGATGGATTGGACTGAATCTGTGCCACTTGGCCGTTAGTATGATTCTAATTTCATTTGGAGCCAAGAAGCTACTATCACACTGACATAAAATCCAATTTACCCATGGCTTTAAAATATGGAGTGTATAGAAGCTACTTATATATTTTCTGTCTTTCATTTTAACAGTAATTTTCCAAACATTTTCCAATTGTCATCCAAAACAGCACCACTTATAAAAATCCTCTGCAGCTTTTTGAATGAACTTTAAATGCCCTAGAATATTGTCATTGTGTTATAGGGAAATACAATAAGAATTACAGTTCATGATACCTCCCTTTCTAATAAATACTTGTATGATGTCAATTATACTTATCCAGATGTTGCACTTGCAAATACAAAGCTACGCTTCATATAAATAACTGGCATCTATAATGAATACTCAGGAGCAGCCAGAGTTACTGACTGCTAAAATTATAACTCAACTGTTATTTTGCAATTTCAGGAAGCCCCAAAGCACATAATAGCAATACTTTACATGCAAACAGACATGAGTGCATTATTTTACTACCAGTGTTAATACTGTATATATCTCCATGTCACTGTCTATATCTCAAAATACAATTAATGCAGAATCTCACAAGACATACACAAAGTGATGACAAAGAAACATAGTATCAAAAGTTTTATGAATTACAAAAGTTGCATTAATTTTAACTCACCTACTATAAATTAGAATTTCCATTAGATGGGAATAAAGGTAGTATTGGTACTTTATATACTTTACTTTTATATACTTTATGTACTTTACCTTTCCAAAAGATTTAATAATATACAATTCAACATTTCGTAAAACAATTCTTGATTCAAGACCTTTATTCACTAAAGTGGCAATATAATAGCTTCTGAAAGGCTGACCTATCAGTTTACTATATCTGGTAGGTACTACCAAGATATGGGAATGTCATCAAAGAACTAGCATAACCAAGTGCAGAGTAACTCATTACTAAAACTTTGGCCACTAAGCTATTTACATCAACCTCCCTTTGATCATAGCAAATTAGATCTCATAAACCCATCTTTTGAGATATGCAGGAGCTGGATTTATATTGAAGGAAATGTTTCCATTCCAGTGTATTTTTTATATATTAACATAGAAAGAGAATTTGCTTGGTTCTGAATAAGAAATATTAAACAAGGCAGAAATCTGACTTTCAAGGACTTTATAAAATTTTTCCCTAAAAATAAAAGATCCTAAAGGGTTATGAAATGAAATTCAAATAAACCAGTCTTATTTTTAGCTTTAATTGTTCCTCTCTTTTCAGCCACAATGTTTTCTCTAAGCACTTATGTCTACTCTTTGCTTGTTTCTGTTTCCATCTACCCAAATGAACTATGCCATGAAGCAATTTTTATAAGAATGGAGAAGTAAAACTTGCAAGGAAAAAAATAATCACCTTTGATAGCATATGCAACACACAGCTCTCCCACATCTCTATCGAGAGATGCGTGTTTTATTATCTGTTATTGGGAACAACCACAAAAACAACAACAACAACAACAACAAAATATATATATATATATATATATACATTTTGATGTTCCCTGAATATATTCCAGTTGGGGGGTATAAAATATTTTCAGATGTGCACCGTAAAAACAATTCACAATGGTTAATAATCAGAAACTATCTACATATTTGGTTCAGTTTTTATGTATACAGTGTTGATCCACTTGTAGCCAGGACACTTGATAGGACTCAGGAAGTTTCATGAAATGCAAATGACTGCAAGAGAATATTAAAAACTACCCTTGCCTTGTTTTTAATTTAATTCAATAGCTTTGTCTCTTCTTTGTTTCTTTCTGACACAAAATGAGCTATCATCTTTGGAATTCTTACTCTATATTCTCATCACTCTATGATTTCTATCAATCAATGAATCAACAACTATTAATCATTAAATACCTACTATGTTTCAAGCACTCTCATGTTAAATGCTGATTTTTGCATACTAATCAGAAGCAACTCTACTTGTTTTCAGATTTTCTCTTAAGGTCATACAGAAAGTCAAATTTGTAGAACTGAAAAGTACAGAATTCTTTAACTTTTGTGTACATCTGTGTTTTTGTGTGTGTGTGTGTGTGTGTGTGTGTGTGTGTGTGTGTGTGTAAGAGAGACAGAAAAATAGGCAATATTGCTAATCTGGTGAAGCCTATAGAATCCTTAGAATAATGTTTTTAATGCATATTTAAAAATATAATACATTTTATTTTAAGGTAAAACTAATTATATTAAAATGTACTTATTTTTATATTAAAAATCTCAACTTTAAAGAATACCTGAGTAAATCTACATGTTTGTAGGTCTAGGAACTCAAAGTTAAGCAGACCTGTCCTAGAAAAACACTGTTATATTTCTATTCTTATGCAAGAACCCCTCATTCCACCAAATAAATAAGGGCAACAATTCAGACCCAAGTTTTGAGATAGCATTATTTTACATCTTTTTATATTGTCTGATAGACTGAGAAGAGCAAAAGTTAATCCAGCAGAACAAGAAGACAGTTCTGTTAACTGAAAAGAAAGTGGAAGAAAAAAGAAGGTAGAAGACATGGCAAACTACTTCTATTCCAACATACAAGAAAACAACTATGAGAACAAGGATTATAAAGTGGAAAAGGAGGGGGAGAAGAAGGAGGATGAGCTGGTCAATTGGCTGGTTGGAATGATAAATTCATTTTCATTAAAACAATTCAATAATTTAAAAGTATTTTGATTGCTTTCTCTGGTTTAAATGCTTAGCTGATAGCCAAACATCAAAGTTTCTTTAGATAATCCTGATTCACTCTGATATAATTTAATACCTGGAAGATTCTTGATCTTTTTTTAATGATTATGAACAGTTTTTGAAAAGGATATAATACTTTCAATAAGGCAATTTAAAATGGATTCCTAGAATATAAAGCATTCAAATAAAAATGTCACAGAATTGAAAATGTCACCACCACTTTACAATAAAATGAGTGGCACAAAAAGGGAAAATATCAAACCTTGAGATTTGAAATCCAGCAATAAACACTGTTAATCTGTATGGGGTCACTTTTTAATGGAATGCTAACCTAACACTTTAATAATGTTTCATGGTGACCTATTCATGCATTTCATCCCAAAAAGCCAGAGAAATATTTCTTACTATCACTGTAGATGAATGGCTTTAGGTCTTTTTTGAGAGAAAACTAGTGGTAGCAACAACAAAATTAATGATGCAAAAGACAAGTAAATATGTTCCTTGAATAGATTTAGACATTGAATTTAAAGATTTTAAAAACTCTCTAAAACTCTTAATTCTCTATATTATGAAAAAAGGACCTCTAATCTTTGAAAGCATCAAGACAATTACTCTCACATTTTTGGTAAGAAAAAATTCAATTAAAGGTTTTCAGAAGATATATGATTGCAATTAGATTGATTGTACTAACTTTATGCTTCATAAGGAAAGAATTTATATCTTCTCTATGTTTTATCACTCTGCCCAGCACCTAAACAATAAACAGTTGATGTTTAATAAAGGATTCATTGAATTAACTTAATGAATATTCAAAAAACTTGCCAACTAAGTGGAATACTTCATAATTCACTGGAAAACATGTGATTTAAATATGTGATTATCAGGTTGCACATATTCATGAGTTTAGAATTATTATTTTCTGTACTTAAAGAATATAGAAATTAAAATATCTAATGTGTAAAGATTAATAGAAATTGTCTCAAAAGTCTATGAGGGATTAAAATTGTCTAACCTGCAATAAAAGAGGCAGAGCTCCGAGCCAAAGGCACTTTATTATGGGGTTCATGGTTCCCTTTAATGAAGTGGATCTCAGTTTGTCCTCACAATTTGAGATACCTTCTATTTCTAGGACATTGTTTTTAATGGGATTTGATAGTTAAATATGCAAAAGAGGCATGATAAAATACAGAATTTCATTTGTTAATAGACCTTGCTCTTAAAGGGTCAAAAATGACATATCATCAGGGGGATTATGGGTTGGGTTAAGTAGGGGGTTTAGATATGATGGTTATAAGATTATCACCTGTACATGCTGGACAAGAGAGAGTGGTCCAGCAATACAAAAATAAACTGGAGAACTTTCTGTATAATTTTGTCAACTCAACTATACTGGACTTGGTCACCATGACAAGGGGAAAAAAAGGTGTAGGACTTCTGGTTAGCTTTCTAAGATTAAGCAAGCAAACTTAAAATCTGCAGCTCACAGTTCTGAGGTCCAAAATACTTATAATCACTCCCCCAATAGAATCATAACAAACTGATTAATACTTATAGGAGTAAAGTAGGGGTTTAAATGAATAGTCATAGTTGTTACATTTTTTTAATGTTTCATTCTTTTTAATTATATTCCCAGTACCTAGCACAGTGCCTGTATTACAGTAGACAATTAATTAATTTTCTTTTTTTCTTTCTTATGATTTTATTTATTTTGAGTTTTACAATTTCTCCCCCAAACTTCCTCCCCCCGCCCACAGAAGGCAATCCGTTAGTCTTTACACTGTTTCCATGTTATACATTGGTCTCAGTTGAATGTGATGACAGAGAAATCATATCCTTAAGAAAGAAAAACAGAGTATAAGAAATAGGAGAATTACATAATAAGATAATATGTTTTTCCCCCTCTAAATTAAAAGTAATATAGTCTTTGGTCTTTGTTCAAACACCATGATTCTTTCTCTGGATACAGATATTTTCCATCACATACCCCCAAATTGTCCCTGATTGTTTCACTGATGGAATGAGCAAGTCCATCAAGGTTGGTCCTCACGCCCATGTCACTGTTATGGTGTACAATGTTTTTCTGGTTGTACTCATCTCAATCAGCATCAGTTCATGTAAATCATTTCAGGTTTCCTTGAATTCCCATCCCTTCTGATTTCTAACAGAACAATAATGTTCCATGACATACATATACCACAGTTTGTTAAGCCATTCCCCAATTGAAAGACATTTTTCAGTACAGTTTTAACTACTGCTTAAGGTACTAAGATCTCTTTTAACATCCTGTATTTGAAAGTAGTTTAACTTGTGGCTTAAATTTCTTTAAGAATATGAATAAATGGTTTAGTGAAATATGACAAAAATTTTAAGATATATTTTTAGTCAGTAATATCTTAGTTACATAGAGGTAGACCTCTGCTATAATAAACATCTGGAACATGAAACTGGTATCACACATGTAAATACACAAATACACACAATTGAAAATATACATCTAAGAGTCAAGAAAGAACCTCGGAGCAGTGATTAAAAGCAAAACAAAAATCTAAGAAGAGTTGAAAATTCTAATATCACATAGCAGATATGCTGTACTGGCTGATTCATCTATGTAGAAAGAAAATAATATTCTGATTGTTTGAAGAAGACTCTTAAAGGCTAACTAACTACTCTTTTCAAAAGTCTATGAATATATTCTGTCATTGGTAATAGAAAACTCTAGCTTTAAAAAAAAGACAAAATAAAACCTAGGCAAAAAAGAAGTAACAGAGCAAAGAGACAGTGATGTGATACTTGGAATATTAAGACATATTAGGATAGTGGAACAGCATCAATGATACTAATATATAATATGGTCACTCTGTTATGATGTCTATAAGGTAGAAAAATATAAAGAGTTGTCTTTAATCAGTACCTTTTATTTTATTTAATTTTTCATTTAATTATTTATTTTATTCATGTAATTTTATTATTATTTAATCAGTGCCTTTAATCAGGACCTTTTCTTGATAATTTTATATTTAAAAAAATAAAAGCTGAATTAACAAAATGAAAAAAATGTAAAAAAAATAGATAAGAAAATCATTACTGATGTAACCCAGAGTACTATGTAACTCAAAAACAGAAAGAATAAGCTTTTTTTTTCTAGGGTGTTTTTTTTTTGGCAAGGCAATGGGGTTAAGTGGCTTGTCCAAGGCCACACAGCTAGGTAATTATTAAGTGTCTGAGGCCGGATTTGAACTCAGGTTCTCCTGACTCCAGGGCCAGTGCTCTATCCACTGTTGCCACCTAGCCGCCCACAGAAAGAATAATCTTGAAGCTATGTTAGCTTATGAATTTTCAATAATGAATAGGTGGAAATTAGTAAAACAAGTAATAATCCTATAAAATCAAAATGTTATTACATCCATATACTGAATACATTAGTTTCCCCTTTGCAGACAAAATTAGTACCCTTAACTTTGAAGTATATTCTTCTTTTTTAACACTAGTCTATCTGATGTTTGAGGGGTAGAGGAAAACACTGCATCAGTATCTTCATGCCATTAGAAGCAAATCTCAGTAAAATAGTGGTGTTTTAATATTTCTTTCAAAGAACTTGTGTTCATTTTGTTGGACACAATGAGAAGAGAGAAATAATGCTTTATTTATCACATGTGGGCAGGGTGACCTTTGGTTGTGAAAAAATATTTTGGGACAGGAGAAGCTTTCTTCAACATCCCACAGAAGTATAATAGCACTCTTTTCATTGTAGCTTTCAATCAAGGCTAGCTAAGGTTGGCCATTTGTCATCATATCAAGTTCAGAGAGACACAAACCAACTTTTATGAAGTCATGAATCATAGGATCAATTACAACACATATATGAAATCCCAAAGTATTCATAAAAAGGAAATAAAAAGTCATCGAAAGCTACCATCTTCAAAGCAGAAAATATTTTAAATTGGTCAAAATGTGATCCAGAACAAGAATAACTAAGAATTCTCATTAAACTCATATTCAAAATCAAGTTCACATTGTAGCTGTGATCTTATCATGATCTTTTCCAACAATACAAATTGCAATCCACCCTTGCCTGCCAATAGTCTTCTGTTTTTCCTTGTCATAAGGATTAACCCAGTGTGTTAAAGGCCCTTGCTATTTCCTGACTACATGAAATAACAGTGGAGAATATGTATGTCCCTCTTCACTCATACCTTCGCTCATTTTCTTTTTCTCTTTCCTACATGCATTTGATGACACATTTTATTCTGCTTTCCATTCTGAATCCCATGTTTAAATTGTTTTGCACCACATGCACATCTTTCACATACTTTTCTATGTCATTTTGAATGATCCTCATATCTTAATTTTCAGGCTGCAATCTTCTACAATTAATTGTCACACAAAAACCTATAAAATTATTGATGGTAAAAAGATGAGTCTTTATTTCAGTGAAAAGGTAGAGGCAATAAACTAATTTTGCAATTTTCCCAATAGATCTTAGCCAATTCTGTTCCACCTGTGCAATTCTGGGCTCATCTCATTAGACATTTGATGTGTCATTCCAAGAAGTGTAGAGTCTGATTGATGAATACTATAGGTTGCCTATATTCCTGGATAGAAAAACTAATTCATTTTCAAATTTTCTAATAAAACATTGCATGAGCACTGGATATTTTATGATATATTCTTCATTGTTATTCTAAAAATTATTGTTTTAACACAAAGACCATTGACAAATTTAAGAAAATTAGGGCAAAACGCAATATCACTATATCACTTTGCATCACTCTGAGTCATTTTTATCAAATTATGTTGAAACATGCTATTGAAAAATCATACCCACAATCTCATTTTTAATGACCAATAATGGCCAGGTAGCTCATCACAGATAAATCCATTTGGTTACTATTTCCCCTCTAAAAATGAAATGTCTGTGCCTAATTTTTTACAAAATGGTAAATGTGCATGAACAGAATGATTTGCAGGTGCAATTTAAGAGTGGGTATATTTTAGTTTATTGTAATTTTTGTGAAAAAAAGTACATTGAAATCTCAATATTTATAAAGTTAATTTAGTTTGATTGTAAGAGTATTTCATTGTGAATTGTGATAGCTAAATGACTATGCATAGATACAAAAAGCAGTCTAGTGAATGTACTTTAATATGACAACTTTCGTTCACATTTTCTTTCATCTTTGCTCTAACTTCTATGTCATGTGTGTATGTGTATAGTTTAATTTTTTGTGTACTTCCAGAAATAGAAAGTGGATGAGAAAAAAGAGAAAGAAAATAAAAAGACTTCACAGGCATAGTTGATAATTAAAAAATGTAACAATTGACTCCTATTTTAAATTTAAGCACTGTGCATTCATAATTTCTATGATTCTGGATTTTTCTTTCTGTGTCCTCTCTTATACTAAAAATAACACTTGAATCTCAAAGTACAGAGTTATCATGCACTTAAAGTATTTAAAGAGATAAGGTGTATGGGGGTGTTCAGGGAAAACACTAAAATATACCCACTCTTAAATTGCACCTGCAAACCAGATTTGGTTTGCGATCTTGCTGAGTGTTTTTCAGTGCTTCTTATTCATCTTTTAGCTCTACCTGAAACTCAATTCTCACCTGAGGCTCTAAGAAGACACACCCTGGTTAAATCTGTCTCAGCACACAATCTACACCAGGTTAAAGAAAACCTAAAGGCTTCAAACTCATTGATGAATTTGAGGGATGGTTAACTCAAGCATGTGAAGACTTCCTCTGGCAGAATGAACAGATGGGAACAATTTTTTTTAACCACAATGAAGACACACTTGAAACAGAAAGATGCATAGAGCTAAAATAAAGGACTGCAGCAAAATTTAATGTTTCAACTGAAGTAAAAATAAAAACAAAAAACTGAGAGAACTATCCCAAACTCAAACAAAGCAAAAGCAAAAATACATCGAATTTTAAAAAAGCAAAGAAAAGTTAAATGGACTTTTATGTACAAAAATATTGAAAGCAGTTCTTTTTTGAGGTGACAAAGAATTGGAAATTAAGGAATCAACTGGGGAATGACTCAACAAGTTGTAGCATATGCTATTATGCTATAAGAAATGGTCACGGAAGTGGTTTCAGAAAAAAACGTAGTAAGACCCAAATGAAATGAGAAGAATCAGCATACCAATGTACACATTAAAAGCAATATGGCAATGATGATTACCTGTGGAAGATTGGACTACTCTGATTCATGAAGTGATCCAAGACATCCAAAGTATTCATGTTAAAAATATATATTATATTTATATAATATATATATATATGTATGTGTGTGTGTGTGTGTGTGTGTGTGTGTGTGTGTGTGTGTGTGTGTATTATCCTCCAGAATGAGAAATAAGGAACTTGGAAAGCAAATTGAACTGTAACTTTCTCCCTTTTTTCTTCTTTTTTTTTTTGTAATATAGCTAATATGTAATCAATTCTCTTACAGTGTTCATTGGATATCTAAATATAATGCCAAAATAGGATAAGGATGAAAGTCTCCATTATTTACTTTTTAATAATCATATTCCTATATACATCTTTTACTGTTGTTGATATCAACATGTATTTAGATTGGTAGTTATTTTAATAAGGGAATTTCTTTGGGCTATTTTAAATTCAATTTTTTGAAGTGGGAGTCATTAATGAGTATTTCAATAATGTTGATTAAAACATTTTAACTGTGGAAATTATATCTCTAAAACAGAAAGTAAAAACTCAGCAGCAAAAGGATATGTTTATTAGACTTAAAATTTTCACTGTGACATCAGTTGCATTTTAATCAAGAGCTGAAGAGGTACATAACAGGAAAATTGCATTCCACCTACTGACTGATAAGTTATTTATTTGAGATCTTGTGAGATCCACTGATATATTCACTAGCTTTAAAGTCCTCTTTTTATATTCTAGAATTGATATATTCCTTTTTTAAGGTAATCAAGTAGCAAAAAGGCAAAAATCATTGCATTAAAATTAAAATAATATTGTCCATAGATTAACCATATATCTATCTAGTGTCACAGAGCAAAGATCACTACTTAGAGAATTTTTATCTCAACTATGATACTTGTCTAGGAAATATGAAATCATGTAAGACCTCATCTCATGTATATTTCACCTTTCTCTCCAAAATCAGCTCAAAATAGAAAACATCTCCATCACTAAAAAAAATTTCACTGGTATTGTAGAATAGCTTATTATACTTTTCATATTTCACAGAGAAGTGAACAAGAGAGAAGGCAATAAATAAATTATAGAAGACACCTGCAAAGTACTGTGGGTAGAAGCCTGGAATAAGGCTCTGCTCTGACTATAATGAGAGACTTTTTGTAATTACACAGTGATTAACAATTGTATTTGTATTTTCTTATCAGGGTGTCATAAACATTCCTTTTTGAAGTTGCATTAATATGAGCTTTGCAAAAAGAACACTGATGGCTCTTTTGAATATCGAACAATGTTTTGCTTCAGGATTATGCAAATCAGTTCTTAAAGTCTCATTAAATGATAATATTTAAGCCCAACACAAAAAATTGTCAGTTAAAATTCAGATCACTCAAGCATGAAGTTAGTGGGTACCACCTCACCAGGACACTGTGCATGCTACTCAACTATATAAATATTTGATTTGCATCCAATATTGTTGATATACCAAGTATCTAGGACACATTCTGTGTTCACTTGGTACCATATATAGATACACATGTATATTTATATATAATGTATGGCAGGATGTTCTCTAGGCAAGATCTTAGTTTGATTGCTATTTTCAGCAAAATAATAAAATGATCTAGGTTGGTGGTATAATAGAGTTAAGAGGATTTTAGAGAGTACATGTGATATTTTTGTATTTTTGTTTGTTTTATGTGCCACTAGAGCAAAAATTTAAATAGGGTTAGAGAGATAATTAAGTAGTTCCTGAGCTATTTAATACACTTTGTTTTGCTCTCCTACCTCCACTCCAAAGAAGGGAAAATTTCTAGGACTAACAGTTTAAATAGTTAATGGGTTTCCCTATCATTCCAGTGAATTAAAGAGTTTCGGTGATTGGATCTGTCAAAAGTGTGTCATACTGGACAGTTACTAAACAGATTTATTGCAAAACCATTTAAAATACGCTTTAGAGAACTCAGGAGGGAACTGTGGAAGTCATTGATAAATCATGGTAATATTAAAGAATGTCAGAAATGAGCTTATGGGGATTGGAGCATGAATGTCTGGATGCTTATTATCAAAAACACAGGAAATTTCCTTCTGCACTAGAGAGAAATCACAATTGCACTCGTCAATGCATGCATTATAAAGCAAGCTGAGCAGCCCCCCAGAAGGCAAATAAATACAGAACAGAACTTAGGAAACAGGGTTAACACCCCCATCCCAAATGAAGCCCACAGTATTTGTTTTCCATTCTTATTTATTTATGCAGCATTGCTTTGCTTTATAAATATAAACATTCAAATTATGAACTATTGAGAAGTGAGAGAAAATATACTCAGAGATAAATAGAGTTGGACATTTGAAGATTGTTTTTACTGATCTTCATCTGGTTGGTCGGTCTGTTGGTGCTTTGCTTACTGTCAGAGTTCAGAATCTTATTGTTTTTTTCAGTTGAGAATGTGTACCCATTTTTAATATATTAGGACACATTCAGGACATCTGTCTGAGTTCACATTTCACTGTCTTCTCGCCCCCCCCCTTTGCTTTTTTGAAGATCTACCTATTGTTTATCAGAAATGACTTTCTTTGGAACTTTGCAAAGATAAGCCATTTCTTATAAAAGTACACTACTCTTAAGATTTATTTTGAAGGAATTCTCATTAAATTGTATACTACACTATTGAAATACATGATTACACTAAAAGTGCTGACACAATTTTTTTCATATTACTCTTTAAGTTGGTTGATTTTCTGTGAATGTTAAATCAAGGACAAGAGCTTCTTATACTTCTTCATCTGCATAAAGATGAAGATGCTGCATATATTCATTATTTCTTCCTGCACTGTCAGTTTTATGTATATAGATTTGGGAGAAGAAAATGTTCTATGAAAATGTTGAAAACAACTATGATTTTTATATCTCATTCAGCAATGTATTTTCAAGTTCAAATATAGTAATAAACATCTCCATTTGTGATAGCTAAAACAAATTCTCTATAGACATTTAAACACAATTGAATAAATTAATAATATTTTAAAATTTATAGCTTGTATGATATCATGGTAACAATGTCATATTGTGACTGAGTAGATGCTCAGATAATATACACAATGTAAGACTGTTTATATTTCTGGGGGAAATACATGATCAGAAAAACTCAAATTTCCTCTTTTCAAATTTTAAATGTTTTTACATTTCTAAAATTTAAATTGCTTATTAGTATTTATTTGTCCTCTGCTATTATGTGATTTTTAAAATGACTAGAGTTTTCTTTTAAAAGACAATTGGTTTCTGAATTAGTTTTTTTTTTTCCCTTGAGAGAGCATTAGAAATTGTGGTTGATGATAAAGCATCTTTTCTTCAATGTTTTATATCCATAGAAAAGTTTATCAATTTAAATATCTTGGAGCACAAAGCAATACTGCATTTCTCACACAACTATGTATTATAATTATTTTTTATATCATCATATCTCCTTTCCTAGATTTTATACTTCTGAATTAGTTCCCCCCCACTTTATTTCAAGCCCTATATATCTAAGTTTTAAATAGTAGGCACATAAGAATTTGTTTAATGGAGGAATGTAGATAATACCTATAACTATCCAGTTACATGCATGGCTTGATTCTGCTGACTTGGCAGTGATGTTGTTTCTACTGCCATTGAAGGTAAAAGACTCATCTTAAATCTATATAATGATACTAGATATTTCAGAGCACTTTTCCCTTAGAAACCCCATGAAGTTGGTAGTACAGGTATAGTTATGTCTATATTTTAGGTGAAGATGCTGAGTTTCTGCAAAGTAAAGTAAAAGGACTTAGCTATCATTACTCAGGATGTATCTGAGGTGAGATGTGAACTCTAGCCTACTATATACAGGTCCTGTACAGTTTCCATTATATTAAGTTGCCTCGCACTTTAAGAAGATGAACATCAGAATTTCATGGTGATGAAATTAGGTAAATCCTTGGCAACTTTGGAGGACTTGAGAATATAAAAGAAGGTAAGGACAGAGTTAAAGGTGTAGCTTAGCTGAGGATGAGCAGGTTAGATCCTCATTTTCCAGAACTACTACCAGCTCTTATCATCTCTTCCTCTTCCCTAAACAAAACAAAACAAAACAAACAAACAAAAACCTCAGAGGACTTGTCTTAAGACCAGGTTCTGGAATTCGAATACTTGGACTCACAACTGACATTTGCTAATGGACTTTGTTACAATGCTTCCTTCATTACTGGCTGTCTGTGAGATTGTACCTGGGGCATGATGTGGGTGACCACATTAAAAAAAAGGTTTCCTTTTACTTCATTTTTCATACAAAAATTATAAAATCAGATAATCACAATATCAAATAATGCAATCATTATGATGGAAGGTTACTGAATACAATTACTTTAAAAGGTACAGGTTGTAAAATTCGCATAAAGAAGTTGATAAGATTCTGTCAGGTGAATAAGCTATGACTAAGTGTAGAGTAAGCACAGTGGAAATTGTGTTAACTCTTTTGAATCCTCCAAAGAAATTTTACTTACATCCTTTTCTCTCCATTTATGTCACTATATTATTTCAAACCCTCATTATTGCTCCCTAGAAATATTACTATATATAATATATGTGTATGAATTTTTTTTAATAGGAAAAGATAAAAACCTTTTAAGAGAACTCCTTAGTTTTCAGTCTTTTTTCCATCTCCAATCGGCCCTTCGCAGTTGCCAAAATTATTTTCTTGATCATATACTTTTTTTTTTTTTTTTTTTTATCCAAGGCCTTTCAATGGCTCTCTATTGCTTCTGGTGTAAAAGATGATTTTTTTTTCACCTTGTCATATCAAAAGCTGTCTCCAGTCTACCTATCAAACATTTTACATCATTCATCTTTATTCATCACTTGCCATAAAAAAAATAATCAATGTCTTATAGAATGTAATCTTGTCAACTGGCAGGGAAAAATTCATTTTGTTTTCACTGTCCTCTGCACCTAGCACTGTGTCTGAACTTCGCATACTATTTTTTACTTCCTCAATGCATGCCTGGAATATGTTCCCTCCGCACCTTTGCCTCATAGAATACTTGACTTCATTCAAGGTTCTTTTTACTTGCTACTTTCTATTTCTATGATCAGGAACATACAGATGGACATAAACAGAGAGAGAACATGTAAATATATATACATTATTTATTATAATCATTTAAATATATATGCTTATAAATAGCTGTATATATATATCTGCATAATCAATGAAAATAAGTATAGTAAAATCTTGAATATTTTAAATAAGTTAACTCAGCTGTGTGATGATAAAGATGCTAACTACTATGGTATATTGTTTTCAATAATCTCATTGAGGTCTTTGATTTATGTATAGATTAGTCTCATTAAGTATTTTTTAAAATAAGAAAATAGGCACATACATAGACTTCAAATAATAGCAATCAATGATTTATTTTTTAGTTTTTTTCAAGGCAAACTGGATTAAGTGGTTTGCGCAAGGCCACACAGCTAGGTAATTATTAAATGTCTGAGACTGGATTTGAACCCAGGTACTCCTGACTCCAGGGCCGGTGCTTTATCAACTGCGTCACCTAGCCGCCCCTGATCAATGATTTTTTTATGATTTATTTAGATATAATGATTCCAAAATGTATTTTCATTCTGAGGAAAAATGCAATGGACTCTATGAGTAATTTATATTTGTTAATGGGCTTTGTTGAGTTCTTTTCATCTTAGATATTTTTGACTATTCAATGTCCCTTGTTTAATTTAAGTGAATACCTTGGGGTAAGAGATTGTTTTTGTTTTTGGTCTTTTTTTTTTTTGTATCTTCAGTTCTTAGCTTAGAATCTGGCATGCAGGAGGTGTTTAATAAATACTTATTGACTTGATTCTTTTGATTTCCTAATTATAACAACTGATTTACATGTATCAAACATTTATATGAAATTATAGCTTCTCCCAACAACCTTTGTTTTATTACATATTTGTTATTATCATTAACTGGAATAAATTACGATTGAGTTGTTCAAATGCTATATTGTTTCCTCACTTTTATTCTTTATTGTAATTTTCTAATCATTTTTATCTTTAACAATGTTATCTAACAGCACACATTCAGAAATGATTCCTCCAATTAGTAGTGAGTCATTTCATAACTGAATAACATTAGTGTGGAGATTTTCTCTTTATTGATAGAGATGAAGGTCCTCTCCTGTGCCCAGGTAGGGATGGAGTTGTTGAGACTGAATGAACTCGTCTTCTTCAGTTTTTTTTTAAGACTCCACAAGTTTCAATTCAATTTCAAGCCTTGAGATATGTTGGATGATTCTGGCTTCCAGTTTAAAGAGGGAAAGTGGAAGAAATTGATTTCATTTCAAGGTGCTGAAGGAAAGACTGGAAAAACCCAAATGGAGATAGAAGTTTCTATCATATTCCTGCCCCTAACTTGCCACTCTCTCCCCTTTGGCTAGATCCTAAACTCTCTCAGTTCAGCTGATTTATCTCATTGCCAATGAAAGAGTTTATTTATTTTGTATTACCTGCTATTTTTCAGTGTATAACATTTTTGATTTCTGATTTGTTACTGATTTGCATGAATGGATTTTATTTTCTTCACTATATGTTCATTGCGAATCTGAAATTTGATGTGAAGGTATTAAATCTTG
Organism: Macrotis lagotis; assembly: GCF_037893015.1. Classification (NCBI taxonomy): domain Eukaryota; kingdom Metazoa; phylum Chordata; class Mammalia; order Peramelemorphia; family Peramelidae; genus Macrotis; species Macrotis lagotis. Next base: position 78,634,588 of record NC_133660.1, read on the forward strand.
AATATAGAACTTAGCATCCCCCTTCCCACTAGTGATAATAAATCAGGGGTTAGATTGAAACTGATCATATTCCCTTTAAGAATATTTTTAGGGGAACAGGGAGATATCATTCTGGTGTAAGACTCATACTCTCTGAAGAGAACAGAGAAGTCTCGAACCTCAACTTTCCTGTTTCTTGACTTAAAAGAAATCAATTTTACTATGAAAAAAAAGAGGAAAGAGAAGAGGCTAGATAGCTATCCTGCCTCCTTCAAGCCACATGTTTACAGTCCTCCCTAGATATATGGCTCTCCCTATATTATTTCTTACAAATGTTTAAAAATAAAACATTTTCAAAAAAAAAAACAAAAAAAAAGTTAGGGGCTTCTAGGTGGCCTAGTGGATGGAGCACTGGCCCTGGAGTCAGGAGTGCCTGGGTTCAGGTCCGGTCTCCGACAGTTAGTAATTGCCTAGCTGTGTGGCCTTGGGCAAGCCACTTAACCCCATTTGCCTCACAAAAAAAAAAATATTTAAAAAAATTTTATTAAAAAAAATCTTAGTCAGTTTTTAAAATTTCAAGTGACTATTGATTATTTTCTATTCATGATCTCTTGTTATGAGGCTTTTGTTCATCATAACTTATTTTTGATACATGGTTTCCAATATATTCTCCATTATCTTCACTCATTCCTTTCCTTACAATGGAGTTGTTGAGCTTTAAAGTACTTGAGTTTTATTTATTTAATTGGGAGTCTCTTATTGACTTCATTGAATGTAACTTTCTATCATCTGCAAGAGATGTTGATATAAAAGCTGTAATTATTTTCTTAGTATTATGTTTTGTTTGTTTTTTATAAGGCAACTGGGGTTAAGTGGCTTGCCCAAGGCCACACAGCTTGGTAATTATTAAATGTCTGCGACCAAATTTGAACCCAGGTACTCCTGACTCCAGGGCCGGTGCTTTATCCACTACGCCAACTAGCCACCCTCAAGTATTATGTTTTATTAACACTTATCATAAGAACTTTAATCTAGAATTATAAAATGTTTCATGAAAAATGTTTTTCTTGTTAGATAAATAATAAAAGCAACTTGACTAATTCTTTTATTTATTTCTCCAAGGAAAAATGGTAAATAATCATTACATTCATTTTAGGCTTCCTTCTTTCTCCTGGTTTCATTCATACAAAGTGAAAATTGATGCAATTCATCCTGTCTGATCTTGGATAACTGTATTGGTCATTGAACAAGAAGATTACCTTTGGAATATCAATAACTAAATTGAAGATCACAGATTTGTTTTAAATTATGTGACTCTTAGCATTTTCTGACTGTCCTGTCCATTTTACCATCATTTTCCTAAGGATCTAGAAGGGAATTTTAAACACATTTTGTCATTTGTCCTTAAATATTTGAAAATGTCTTCATTTTATGAATGAGACAACTGAAGTTGAAAAAGGTAAAGTCACTTGCTCGTGGTCACTTAGCACAAAATTTTGGAGCCTATGCTTAATTCATAACTAACATGACTCCAAAATACTTATAGTTGCATTTTTATTCTAAGACTTAGATTGTTTTTCTCTCTGTAAGTTTTATCCTGCCCTTAAGTTATATTTGATCTTGAAAATCTGCAAATCTAGATTATAAACTAAGAGAAAGAAGGGATTTTAAAGGTCATCTTGTCTAGTCTCTTAATTTTACTGATAAGGAAATTGAGGCTTTAAAGAGGTTAAGAAACTGTTCCAAGGTGACAAAGGAAATATGGAATTTGATTACAATATGAAATTCAAAAGGAATTTAAACTTATGACCTGGCATGCCAAAGTTTAATTCTACTGTGCCACATTGATCATCATATTTGATATGTTGAGTACATATTAGAGCCATATGATATTCCTGTTGTCACTAGGGTACACCTAATTGAAGTTAGAACTGTAATAACTATGAACATATTCATCATTCTGGTTTTTAGCACAGAGAAAATTTTCTCTTTTTACAGTATAACTGATTTAACATCTGGGCAAGTCTTGGAGGCCAGTAAAGAATTCAGGTTGGTTGAATGTCTTTCTTTTCATAGTTCAGCTAGGTTTGTTATTGAAGCTTCCGAGACTGGAATAAGTGAGTCAACACAGCCAAAACACAGTGTAATATTTTAGAAAGCAATATCACCTATAGTTAAATAAGAATGTCCTGATTTAATTATTTTTCAAAAACAATACATGTAATTTAAAGTAGAAGTAACTAAATTTAACAAAACAAATTTATTTAACCTATTAAATAAATTCATGACCTCAGTGATGTCAGTCACTGATAAAGATCATGACCTGTCATTGTCTTATCAATATATCTATTTTTTTTCTAATGTCCCTTCATATCTCCATAAGAAGGCCTACCCAATATCTTGAAGAGTATACTTAGAAGGTATTTCAATATTTCATGGGTACCAATGCCACACTCAAATGATACATTATGTTGTCCTTCTTGCTTACATTTTTAGTTTTCCCCTCCCTTTCTTTTTCTCTTCTGATATGTTCAAAATGTCCTTTATGTCACTACTTATGTACAAATCCTCATTGCGAACAAACTGATTCAATCCTCTATTCAATTTAGTTAGAAAATTCACATGAAAATGAAAGGGAAGAGTAATGAGTCCTCTCAAGATGAATCCTTTGTTCCAAATTCCTGCCACTAATAATTCATGGCCCTCAACAAACATCCCGGGATTTAAGGAATATTTATGTTTCATATTACAAAAATGTTTCATAGAAAACTGCTGTTTGCTATCTTTTTTATTTCTAAGTTTATCACATTTTTAATTGAACAAATGTAAAATAATTACAATATAAAAGAGCAAATTATATTTTTAAAGAACAGAAAGATGGATAAAAGTTATTTATAACTCTTTTAGATAGAGAAATAAAAATGTTTGGAGGTCCCAGTATTGGGTCATTTCAGGCTCAAGAAATTTTGTTAAACACTTCAGATGACAAGCCTTAACAAAGATTAGTGTCATAGTTCAGTGAAAGGAAGTTTGTATTTTAAATTTCCAGACATTTGTCATCTATCCTAAGTTTGCTAGATATTAAGGGTTGAGTTTTAAAGAAAAATTTCTTCCTCATTATTAGTCATTTAGAAGTTGTTTTTCTATATGCTGATAACTTTTTTCTCTGTTTTCTTATTTTTTGCTTTTTCTATGCTTATTAGTTGGTTTTAAATTTACTTCTTAATGAGCAGATCTAATTTTGGGACATTAAATATGGTGTACCATAACTTGAACAACCAATATATTCAAAGCATATAACAGAGATGGCACATTTGTAGCCCTTAGGGTTCTATTTATTAATAAATAAGTCACCAATTACATTTTGGTTTTTGTTTTCCCACAGTATATGTTCATAAAAAATATAGGTGACAAGAGAGGGTGAATAATGAGATTTTTATTTTGAAGCCAAGCAGATTCATAATTTACAACTATCTTTTCTTTATACATAAGGGGCACATACATGGTCCCTAAAATGCGCTAAGTCAACATAGAAACTTTAAGCAGTGCCTGTTTTGGGAGAGAGAAGAAGGTGACTGAGAAAATGTGATTTTGTTTTTCTTCCACTACTTATAAAAACATAGAAGTTGAATTTTTCTGAGGAAAGGCTGACATTTAACTTTCACTTAGATTTATTTCCAACATCCTGAGTATAAGGTTATGATGTTTGTTGCCTGATCCTCTTTCCTTGGGACATGGTCTTGGACTCTATACATGAGCCTCTGATGCTAAAATGCCAAATATATAAGCATTGTTCAGGATTCCTTTTTTGATGAATTTTATAACTCTATAGCAAGTAAAAAGAAGATAACAGGGAAAATACAAATTTGGCACATGAACTTTGTGATTGTCTATCAAACAATAGGGTCACACTCAAATAATAGAAAAGGAAGAGGGATGAATCACCACTTAAATGCTTAAAATTTTCTATACTTCTACTGCCTCCTAAAGTGCTGTTCATACTGACAAACATACAGCAGCATAGATGTTGCCACATACTTCCTCTTCCCTTAATCAGGTATATGTAGAAGGTCCATAGCATCAGTCTCCACAATAGAAGTACTTCAGGTGTGTGTCAACACATGGGACCTTTTGTTCTGAAACTAATGAAGTACTTAAAATATATTTTATAGATATAGATATAGATATAGATATAGATATAGATATAGATATAGATATAGATATAGATATAGATATAGATAGATAGATACTTCCATTTTGCTACATTTTGATAGGGTATTATAAATCTATAAACCAATGGAAACATTTGTATTAAGTATTTCCAGAATCAATAAGGTAGGTTATTCCTAACACAGAAAAATCAAAGTAGCATGGGACTGAATATATTTAATAAAATTCTGTATGAAAACCTTTTTTTCTCTAACATAGAACTCAATACAACTTAAAATGCTGAGTTCTTGAATTAAAACATTTATTATGTGTTTGTCAGACACTGGAGCAGAAGTTAGAGATAAAAATTAAAGAATGAAATCATCCCGATTTTCAAGGAGGTTAGATTCTACAATGGGGATATATACATATACATATATATATGTATATATATATATAAAATATATGTGTGTGTGTATGCAAGCAATGCTCATATGAATATATATATCATATATTCACATTATATTTGCATGATATTTGTGTGTATATATTTCAAATATTTAAAATACAAGAAGGTTAAATATAGCATAAATATGATAAAAAACTAGAATTTCAGAGAATTGAGCAAGATTTCGTGTGGAAGTAGATTTAGATTATACTTTGTCTAAAAGGAAAACAGGATTTATGAGCTAGAAGTGAGGAAGGAGTGTTTTGCAAGTATGGGGAAATAGTTTGTACAAAGGTCTTTGTGTACGGAGCTGTTTGAAAGCAAATTCAGATATATCACATTATGCAAAGGGGGACTTGCTGCCCAATAAAGCTAAAAAGTTAGATTGACTTCAGTTTATGAAGAAATTTAAAAATCTAAGGAAAAGAATTTATGTTTGCTCCTAGAGAAAGTTGTAAGAAGTTGGAATTCATTGAATAATAGAGTGATCCAGTAGATCTCAATTAAAGAAAAAAAAAACACTTTAGCAGTTGGGTAGCAGATAGAATGCAGAAGAGACACTTAAGATAACTTATCCAATAAGAAAGATATTGCAATCATCTTGATGAAAAGTTCTGAACGTTTAAAATATAGGAGCAACTATGTATATAATGAGAAAGGTATGAGATCGAGAGATCTTATAAAAATAGAAAAAAAAAAAAGATTTGTCAACTGAATGGACATGTGAAGTGAAGAAGTAATAGTAGCATCTGTCCTTCATTTTTGAAGAAGACCACAACATCAAGGAAGATTCCATGGCATATAAATTGAATTTGAGTGAGGGGTGCTGTACTAAATCACCAGCCTCACTTTCTCCTCCAGAGCCATCTGGGTCCATTGGCCAGATATGAATCAGGATGACTGGAGATAGCCCTGGATATGGGGGCAATCAGGGTTAAGTGACTTGCCCAAGGTCACACAGCTAGTGAGAGATAATTGTCTGAGGTTGGATTCAAACTCCTCTCCTCCTGACTCCAAGGCCAATGCTATATTCACTGCACTACCTAACAATCCTGAAATGGAGAAATGGTGATGTTATGATAAAAAAAGGCAGGTTTGATTATCTGGGGCAGATTTAAGGAGAAAGGTAATAGTTCTATTTCAGCTTTGTTGAATTTGAGATGTTTCTAGGATGCCCATTTTGAAGTCTCTAACATGTTATTCATGATGTGAGATTTAAACTCAGAGAAGAGACTGGTTACAAAGTAAGATGTCAGTTAAGATCAAACCCTTAAACCTGAATTTTTTTTTGAAAGAATTTTACTATCAGTTCAAAAAAGCATAGGACTAAAAATAATGTGACTCCTTTTAAGTTACTGTGAGGTTGAGCAGGGAATGTTTTTGTTGTTTAGTCATTTTTCAGTCATGTTTAATTAATTATTAACCCTTTTGGTATTTACTTGACAAAGTTTCTGGAGTGGTTTATCATTTCCTTCACTAAATTTTATTACAGATTAGGAACTAATGCAATCGAAGTTAAGATTTTTTAATTCCCATTGTCACATAGCTAGTAAAGTGTCTGAGGCCAGATTTGAACTCAGGAAGATGAAGATTCTTCCTGATTTTAGATCCCACATTTTATTCACTTCTCTACCTACTTAACTATAGGTAGAGTATTATATATGAATGATGAGTCAGGTATTATTGTTTCTCCTTGTTCTCAAAAAGGAACAATTTTCTCACTTAAATAAGTGAGGCAGATTTCTACAAAGGCATTAGTCTCAATTTCTCCTCAAAAGTCATAGAAGTCCTGTAACAAAACAAGTTTTTAATTGAACAAATTAAAGTACTCCTGACTTCAGGGCCAGTGCTCTATTCATTGCACCACCTAGCTTCCCCTACAATCAACTTTTTATTGAACATTTATGAAAAAATCTTGCTTTATTCCATAACTTAAAAATAAAACAAAAAAAGAATGTGGAAAAGCAAAAACATCTACCAGTCACCACCTGAAAGAAACATAAAAATGAAAATGTCCAGGTGCCTTAAAGTAAAGTAAAACTTTTGGGTTAAAAAAATAGTACTGTTAGAAGGAATTCAAGTACTTAGGAGCCTTATTTAGTACTTTACAAGTATTAGCAGCTATCATTTTAAATACAGGTTTCCTATGATATTTCAAAATGAAAAGAATATAGGCTTACAATAAAAAAACTGCATTCCCCCCAAAAAACTATAATCCTACAAAGGTAAAAATGCACCTATAATGAGAGAAATTCTAAGCATCCATAAAAGACAAAAGTTGCATGGAAACTAAAGTATAAACAGAGAAAACAAGAGAAAGAGGAGAAACCAAACAGAGGAACCAAACAAAAAGACCAGATGTTGTGTTGAGTTGATAAAACTGACCTACTTGGACTTCTAAGATGGCAGCATGAAGCTCACATGCTAGGGGGAGCATTTCCCTACCGAAGATAAATGAAGCCTCTGAACTGACACTCAAACTACAGATCCCACCAAACAAAAAAGAGGCAATCCAAAGAAGTTTCCAGTGGTAAGCATCATGGAGGATCTTCATTGTAGATCTGTATCTTTGTGGAGGAAGAGGAAGTAAAGCTGAGAGAGGTGGGAGAGCCTGAAAGCCAGTTGGAGGCTTTTAGTCACAGTGGAGTCCTAGTCCTGACAACTTGACAACAGCAGGGGTACTGACAGCTAAATAGCAGGCCAGCAGGGATAATGCCAACCCCAAACATAGTTTGAACCCATGAGAATACTGGAGCAAAACACATGAGTTGCATCCAACATTTCTGGAGAGAAATTTGGAGCTATGCCCAAAGGGCAACAAAAATGTGCATACCCTTTGATCCAGCAATACCACTACTGGGTCCATACCCTGAAGAAATGATTAAAAAGGGTAAAAACATCACTTGTACAAAAATATTCATAACCCTGTTTGTGGTGGCAAAGAATTGAAAATTAAATAAATGTCTTTCAATTGGAGAATGGCTTAGCAAACTGTGGTATATGTATGTCATGGAACACTGTTGTTCTCTTAGAAACCAGGAGGGATGGAAATTCAGGGAAGCCTGGAGGGATTTGCATGAACTGATGCTGAGTGAGATGAGCAGAACCAGAAATACACTGTATGCCCTTACAGCAACATGGAGGTGATGATCAAACTTGATGGATTTGCTCATTCCATTAGTGCAATTATCAGGAACAATTTAGGGCTGTCTGCAATGGAGAATACCATCTATATCCAGAGAAAGAACTGAGGCTGGATTCAAACTCCTCTCCTCCTGACTCCAAAGCCAGTGTTCTATCCACTGCACCACCTAACAATCTTGAAATGAGGAACAGTGAATGGTTGAGTTGATAAAACAGTTTAAAATCTGAGATGGAGAAATGTTAATATTATGATAGAAATAGGCAGGTTTGATTATCTGGGGCAGATTTAGGGAGAAAGGTAATACATTCTATTTCAGCTTTGTTGAATTTGAGATGTTTCTAGGATACCCATTTTGAAGTCTCTAACATGTTATTCCTGATGTGAGATTTAAACTCAGAGGAGAGAGTGGTTACAAAATAAGATGTCAGTTAAGATCAAACTCTTAAACCTGAAATTTTTTTTAAAAAATTTTACTATCACTTCAGCAAAGCATAGGACTAAAAATGTGACTCTTTTGATTTAGAAAAAAATACTGATATCTTATTTTCTGATCATGCTATTTCTTATACTTTATGTTTCTTCTTTAAGGATATGATTTCTCTCTCATCACATTCAATTTGAATCAATGTATTTCATGGAAACAATGTAAAGAGTGACAAATTGCCTTCTTTGGGGAAGGTGGGAGGAAGGAAGTAATATTAGGAGAAAAATTGTAAAACTCAAAATAAATAAAATGCTTAAAAAAAAGACATCACTGGGTCAGGACCAACTCACTGCTAAGTAAGAACCTGGAAACAAAGGAGGAAATAAACCTCTGCAAAAGCAAGACTTGAACTGCCTAGGGAACATCTTGGCCAACAAGAAGCCCTAGTACCAGAAAAATAAAGTTTGGATCTATACTCCCATTATCACAGTAGCAGAGCTAAAACAACAAAGATGAGCAAAAAAGCTAAAAGAGCATTCACTATAGAAAACTACTTTACAGGGGAAATCTCAAAGTAGTCTATGAATTGACCCAAATCCAAAGGCTCATAGAAGAGATTAAAAAATAATTTAAAAACCAAAGAAGAGAGGAAGGACTGTTATAGCCAAATTCCAGAACTCACAAATAAAGGAGAAAAAAAAATATATATATATATATATTTTTTTTTTTTGCAAGGCAAACGGGGTTAAGTGGCTTGCCCAAGGCCACACAGCTAGGTAATTATTAAGTTTCTGAGACTGGACTTGAACCCAGGTACTCCTGACTCCAGGGCCGGGGCTTTATCCACTAGGCCACCTAGCTGCCCCTAAAGGAGAAAATATTGCAAACAATAAAAAGGAAACAATTTAAATACAAAGGAAATCAGACTCACACAGGAAATTTCAACCACAACACTGAAGGATTGGAAGACCTGGACTCAAATAAAAAAGCTCATTAAAGAGCTTAAAAAAGAATTTAAAAACCAAAGAAAGGAGGAAGAAGAAAGATGGAAAAAAGAAATGAGAGCCATGAAGGAAAATTATGAAAAATTGACCAGAGAATTCAACACTTTTAAAAAAGAAACACAAAAAGTAATTGAAGAAAATTAAACCCTAAAAATTAGAATTGAACAAATAGAAACCAATGAATCTACAAGACTACAAGATTCCATCAAACAAGATTAAAAGACTGAAAAAAAATAAAGAGAATGTAAAATACCTTTTAGGGAATTACCTGGAAAATAGATCCAGAAAAGACAGTCATCAAACTAGCAGAAAGATAGACCAAAAAGAATACCTGGAAAACACCATGCAGGAAATAATCAGGGAAAACTGTCCAAATCTGTTAGGGCAAAAAATCCCCAATATAATCATTGAAAGAATACACAGAACCCCTCCAGAAACAGACCCCAGGATAAAACTCCATGAGCTGTTATAAGCAAATTCTAGAACTCTCAAATAAAGGAAAGAATATTGCAAGCTGCAAAAAGAAAGCAATTCAAATACAGAATCAGACTCACACAAGACCTATCAGTTTCAACATGGAAGAATAGGAAGACCTGAAATACAGCATAGCAGAGAACAAAGGACCTGGGATTAAAATCCAGAATTTACTACCTTGCAAAATTCAGCATCAGGAGAAAAAAATGGATGTTTATGAAATAGAGGTATTTCAGAATTTCCTAATACAATGTCCAGAACTGAATAGAGAATTCAATTGCCAAATAACTCAAGAGATGCATAATAACATAAATGAAAAGGGGAAGGAAAAAGCAAAACAAAACAATACAAAATAAATGTCAAACTAGACCATCAAATTGCATACAATCCTAAAAGGGAAGTTATAACACTTCTAACTCTTGAGAATTTTACTTCTTTTAGGATACTTAAAGAGTTGAATATAATTGAAGAGATTGAATTTAGAAGATATGGGTATGGAATCTTGTCTATCCATTGAAAAAGTTCAAGCCTACAACACTGTGTTTGAGACAAAAAGGTGTGATGAAGAGCAGGGGTGTTAGTACTATCTCTGATGAGGGCTTCATAAGGTGTTCTGCCCTGACTCAGCTTTTCTCATAAACTGCAATCATTTGTAAAGTTCTCAAGTGAGACCATGGAGACTCCCAATTCTTAGAGCCCTTTATGATTCCTGTTGTTAATTAAATCAAGGTTTGATTAAATCTTGCTTCACTTAACAAGGGTTTAAGTACCCTAACTGGGGAGTGGGGGTAAAATGTGAGAGGAAATAAGTTTGGGGAGGGAGGTAGAACAAATAGTTCATGCAATGATTTGGCTTTGAATGATACTTTGGCTCATGAGGATAGTGTATCTTTGGAAAAGGGGTAAGGAAAAAAATGATTATAATTTCATGTAATTCAAGACTTGAAAAACATACTTCTAATGAGACAGAAGAGGGAAGGATACTTAGTGACTTTGAGGCAATACTGCTAATCAAACAATCAAGTAATCAATCAATCAGTGATGGTGCTTTGATAACAATTTGAGTTTATCAAGAAATCAATCAGTCAAGTGGTAATTGAGATCCCTGAATAATAGTACCTGAGTGATAAATAACATCAGATAAAGTGGCACAAAGATTTATAATTTTAGAGGGAAAGAAGGGAAGGTGTGAACACTGAGTAAATTCTGTTAAATAGAATAGGCTCACGGGTTTAAAAACTAATTGGAAACTAAAAAACAATTTTAAATAATGAGTGTATCAAACAAGAAATCAAAGAAATTATAATTATTTCCAAGAAAATGATAATGATGAAACATCATATCAAAATTTGGGGGATTTAGCTAAGGCAATTTTGAGGGGAAATGTTAGATCTCTAAATGCTTATATGAATAAAATAAAGAAGAGATAAATGAATTGGGTATGCAACTAAAAAAACTAGAAAAAGAACAAATTAAAGAACCTTAATTAAATACCAAATTAGGAATCCTGAAAATCAAGGGAGAGATTAATAAAACTGAAAGCAAGAAAATGATTGCTCTTATAAATAAAACTAAGAGTTGATTTTATGAAAAAGAAAATAAAATACATAAAACTTTGGTTAATCTGATTTTTAAAAAAGAGAGAAGACAATCAAATTATAAGTATCAAAAATGAAAAGGGTGAACCAAGCACCAATGAAGAGGAAATTAAAGAGATAATTCAGGGTTACTTTGCCCAACTTATGCCAATAAATTTGATATCTGCAATGAAACGAATGAATATTTACAAAAATACAAACTGTCCAGATTAACAAAAGAGGAAATAACATACTTAAATAACCTTTTTTCAGAAAAAGAAATTGAATAAACCATTAATAAACTCCCCAAGAAAATGTCTCCAGGGTCCAGATGTATTTGCGATTATTTTATACCAAATATTTAAGGAACAATTAATTCTTATTCTCCATAAACTATTTTTTAAAAATAGAAGAAGGAATTCTAATAAATTCTTTTTTATGATACCAACATGGTACTGATACCTAAACCAGAAAAAAAAAAGTAAAGAAAATTATAGACAAATTTCCCTAATGAATATTGATGCAAAAACCTTTAGTAAAATTTTAGCAATGAAGTTACGGCAGGTTATTACAGAGTAATTCACCATGATCTGGTAGGATTTATATCAGGTATGCAGTGATGGTTAAATATTAGGAAAACATTCAATATAATTGAATATATCAAGAGCAAAACCAACAGATATCATATGATTAATTCAATATATGTTGAAAACGTCTTTGATAATAAACAAAATCCATTCCTATTAAAAACACTGAAAGTTTAGGAATAAATGGAGCTTTCCTTAAAATAATAAGTATCAAAAAATAATCATTAAACATTATATGCTATGGGAATAAAATTAGAGGATTTCCCATAAGATCAGGGGTGAAACAAGGATGCTCATTAACACCATCACCTTACAATATAGTTTCAGAAGACGAATCATAATTGGCAATGAAGAAGCAAAGCTTTCACTCTTTGCAGATTATAGGATGGTATACCTAAAGAAGGGGAGGAAATCATCTACAAAACTCCTTAAAACAATTAACAAATTTAGCAAAGTAGCAGGAAATAAAATAAACCCCCCAAAATCATCAGCATTTCTCTATCTATGAACAACAAAGCCCAAGAGTAAGAGATAGAAAGAGAAGTTCCATTTAGAGTAACTGCAGACAATATTAAATAATTGGGAATGAGCCACCCAAATCAAACCCTGAAATTGAATGAAAACAATTATTTTTTTTTAGGTTTCTGCAAGGCAAATGGGGTTACGTGGCTTGTCCAAGGCCACACAGCTAGGTAATTATTAACTGTCTGAGACCAGATTTGAACCTAGGTACTCCTGACTCCAAGGCCGGTGCTTTATCCACTATGCCACCTAGCCGCCCCAAATAAACACAATTATAAAGCACTTCTCAACAAAGTCAGATCTAAATAATTGGAAAAATGTTAGTTGCTCCTGGTTAGGTTGAACTAATGTAACAAAAATAATAGTTCTACCTAAATTAAATTACTTATTCAGTTCCATACCAATCAAACTACCAAATAACCATTTTACTGGGCTAGAAAAAATAATAACAAAATTCAACTGGAGCAACAAAAGGTCAAGAATAGCAAGGGAACTGATGAAAAAAATGTAAAGGAAGATAGTCTAGCTCTACCAGATCTTAAACTACTGTATTTCCTCATATATAAAACACATCTAAATTTTGGAGCTTGAAATTTGAAACTAAATGTATTACATAAAATAATTGAACTCAAGTTTTATTCACCATGAAATTCAAGGACCTTTTGCTCATACCTTTCAGGCATCTTTTGGGCAAGTCTGGTGAATGTATACATGCTTAATCCATTCCATTTCATGAACCAGTAGCATCAATTGTGTCTTCTTTTGAAATTAATAATTTCTTTTGCATCAACAATTCTTCTTGCCTCATGCTGAACCATCTTTGTGGACTTTCTGCTCTTCAATCTATAGCTTCAATTCCCTCTCTAATTCAGGCCTTTCATGGTCTTCAGTGTGGTGTTTTGAATAGGATTTCTTCTTTCCATAGCCATTCTCAGATTGTTTTTCTTTTCCAGTTGTCAGAGGACTAAAGTTATGATCAGCAGCACAGTTTCCATTCACTTTTGCAAATTGGATCACTTTGAACTTGAATTCAGCACCATATGAAAATCTTTTCTGAGCCATTTCTGGGCAGAATGTGGCAAAACCTAACCTAATATACTGGTAACAAATGTGAACCGATGAGTGAAAAAGACAGAAAGTGGGAAAAAGTGGAAAAATGGCAGGTAAAAAAATTATAGTGACTGTATAACATGCTCCCACTTTTTAGATCCCAACTTTTTTGTAAAAGGGTGCATCTTATACATAGGGAAACATGATGTACTATAAAGAAGGAGTCATCAAAACTGCCTGGTACTGGTTAAGAAATAAAAGTAATGGATCAGTGGATTAGGATAGGTTTGAAAGAAAGAGTAGTGAATGACTACAGTAATCTACTATTTGACAAAGTCAAAGACATTAGCTTCTGGTATAAAAACTTGCTTTTTGACAAAAAGTGTTAGAAAAACTGGAAAATAGTAAGGCAAAAACTAGGCATAGACCCACATCTCACACACTATAATAAGGTCAAAATGGGTACAGGATTTAAACATAAAGGATGAGACCATAGATAACCTAATAAACTGAAAAAAATTATCTATCTGATATATAGAAAGGAGACAAATTTATGACTGAACAAAATATAGAATACATTATATACACTGCAAAATGAATGATTTTCATGATAATAAATTAAAAAAGGTTTTACACTAGTAAAATCAATGCTGCCAAAATTAGAAGGAAAGAAGAAATTTGGGAAACAATCTTCATATCTGGGAGTTCCAATAAAGTTCTTACTTTTAAAATATATAGAGAACTGTATCATATTTATAAGGTTGCAAGTTATTCTCTAATTGATAAATGGTCAAAAGATATGAATAGATAGTTTTCAAATAAAGAAATTAAAGCTATATATATATATATATATGTACATATACATATATATATCATATGACAAAATGTTCCAAATCATTATTGATTTGAGAAATTCAAATTAAAATCACTCTGAGGTATCACCTCACACCTATCAGATTGACTAAGATGAGAAAAAGAGAAAATGATCTTTGTTGGAGAGGTTGTGGGAAGATTGCAACTTTGATGCATTGCTGGTGGAGTTGTGAAGTGATCCAACCATTCTGGAGAGCAATATGGAACTTTGCTCAAAAAGAAATGAAACTGTTCATTTCCTTTGAGCCAGTAATTTCAACTCTAAACCTATAACCTGAAGAAATCGTAAAAATTAGGAAATATTCCACATTTCAAAATACTCATAACAGTTCTTTTTGTAGTGACAAGAATTGTAAATTGATGGAATGCCCCTCAATTGGGGAATGGTTGCACAAGAGATGGTACATGAATACTGTGGAATACTATTGTTATTTAAGAAACCATAAATGGTTAGATTCTAGAGAAGCATGGAAGAAATTACAGTATCTGATACTGAGCAAAGGGAACAAAACCAAGAGAATAATGTACACACATTAACAACAACATTGTGAGATCATCAATCCTGATGGATGCAAATGCTTTCAGCACTTCAGAGAGCCAAGAAAGTCATATTAGACCAGTTATGGATAAGGCCATCCCCAAACAGAAGAAGAAAAACAACCAAAAAAAAATTAAATCACTCAGAATCAAAGTTATACCTCATTTTCTTTTAAAATAATATCTCTTCTGTATTTCTTTCCCTTTATCCTAATTCCTAATACCAAAAATGGCTAACCTGTAAACATGATTAGCACACTATATGAATACAATATTTACCTGACTGTTTGCCAACCGAAGGGAGAAGAGTGGGAAGGGAGAGTGGAAGGAAATTTTGTAGCATAAATATGCATAAGCGTATTTTTTTAGGGATTGAATGTTTAGGGATTAATGCTTAAAAAAACTTTTATAACATGTCTTTGGAGAAGTCAAACATCAATAAAAAAAACTGACCTATCGTTTGTACATTTAGGAAACAGTAAAGATTGCTGTTAACCTAAAGCTTCCTGAGAAGCTTCTACTTGTGGTCAGTGATCCTTGTGAGATCTCCGAAGACTGAAAGAGACACAATATACAGTCAAGGGTGTAAAGGTAGCAGCTTTGAGTAGCAATGTTCTTGATGCAGCACAGAAAATTGATCTGGCAGCATGAGGTCATATCCTACAAAACAGTGATACTATCAGTCAGCTGTTTCATATTTGTAAGTGAAGGCACTTATGTTTTGTGGCATCTCATCTAAGGGCTGCATTTGGATTTCTGTTTTTGCTATATAATCACATTATATACCTTTTCTGCAGGAAAATAAAAAAAAAAGAGAGATCATTGGAAAATCTGGAGAGATGACTTCCATTTTAATGATAATGATGAATAAAAAGGAGAAAGTGAAGACTTAGCATAGACTACCCCCCCTCCAAGGAGTTTTACAAAGGAAAAGAAAATAAGTATAGGAATAAGTTAATTTTTAGGCAGGTGTTCTTTTCTGTGGATGGTGAGAGAGGGAGAAGATTTGTACAGAGAACTAGTTTTCCTGTATATAGGGTACTAATAGTTGAGGAAAATTTTTTATCCAGGGTAGCATCAGCAGTTTAATGTCTTAGAGAGCTTTCCAGAGAACTGATAGGTATAGTAATATGCCCAGGGTCACACAACAATTAAGAGAAGGTGCAAATCTTTCTTAAGTTGCCTTTTAAGATAGAAATCTGTGTCCCTATTGAATTAATCATACTTTTAAGAAAAAAGAATATATGAGAACCAATTTTTACTGAAAAGGAAGAGAAAGCATGAAATTAATGGGTACTGAAAAGAAGAGGAGAAGGTCCCATTGAGAAGTAGGTTGGATGAAGGTGGCAAGTACAGAGGAACAGAATATTCTATATTTAAATATAGTAAGCATAACTGACTCTCCCTTCTTCTAACCACTCACCTGTTACTGCATCCACAGAGCTGCAAAATTGATATTCCTAAGGCCTTATTCACTCCTGCTCAAGAAGTTTCAATACCTTCCTGTTGTCTTTATCATGAGATTTGTTTCACAATTTGACTCAAATGGATATTTTAAATGTTGATATTTTTTCCTAGGATAATGATGAATTTTCTTACTGGTATTTCTGGTATATGGCAGTGCATATCTTGTCTCTATCCCTGAGCTCAGTCCATTTCCTGGACAATGCTCTCCCTTCTCACTTCTACTCATAAAATCCCTAGTTTAGGTAAAATTGCAGCATGAGCCTCCTTCAGACCTTTTCTGGTTCCTATGCTTGTCAGTTCTTCTTTCTGACACCTTGAAATGACTGCTTTTATTTTACATAAAGTTTATATTGATCTGTCTTTACATATTATTATGACTCTGTGTAGCATCAATACATGAATCTATCAACAAGAACTTATTAAGCAATAGTTATGCTGTTCTAACATACAAAGAAGAAAAATAAAACAATGCATGTCCATAAGATGTTTCCCTTCATTTCAGGAGATAATATAGACTCATGAAAGTATTTATAAAATAAATACCACAAATATAGGAGGGTATGAGCAGATGAATGAATAAGGAAGAGTCTCGTTTATGAGGTAAAATTTACAGAAGATTTTAAGTAAACTAGGGATTATTTAGAGTAAGGGAGAGAAGGAACCTAGACCAAACAGTGGATAGAATTCTAAGCCTAGTATCAAAAGTTTCAATCTAGTCTCAAATATTTGCTAGATCCCGGGCAACTCACTTTATCCTGTTTGCATCAGTTTTCTCCTCTGTAATTCTCAATTTCTCCTCTGAAATGGCAAACCACTCAAGTATATTCCAAGAAAACCTCAAACTGGAGTCATGAAGAATCAAACAAGAATGAAATTAATAGATAACAACAGTAGCAATTGAAGATAATATTGTAGTCATAGGTTCCATCCACTGCAAAGGCATGGATACAGAAGACAGAATGCTTTGTGGGAGGAATAGCAACTAGTTCAGTTTGGTTGGATACAGAATGAGTCAAGAAGAATAACATATTACAAATCTGAGATGGTATGATGAAAAAAGAGGACTTGAAATGACAAACAGAGGCATTTGAATTTGTTCTTAGAAGAAATAAAGGCACAGTACTTTGAAAGCCCTTTAGAAAGTTTATTGGGGTGAAGAGCAGGAAAGATGAGCGAAAGAAATCAATTAGGAAGCTATTGTAATATTCCTGGTTGGAAGCGATAGAGATTCACTAGGGCTATGACCATGTGTGAATAGGAAGCAGGTGACAGATAGGAAAACTATTAAAAAGTAGAATCAACAAGACATTTAAATTAACCGGATATCTGACAGCTGGTATAGAATAAAATGTCAAAAAAAAGTCTCTGAGGTTGAAAGTGTGGGTGGCAAGGAGGATAGAGGCTCTCTCTTAAATAAGAAAACTAGAGAAAGGGTATTTAAGGAAGCAGTGGGGTGGAATATTGAATTCTGTTAAGCTGTTTGAGATTTCTATGGAGCAACTAGTTTGAATTGCTCAATACGTAGTTGTTGGCTTTGGATTTAACCTCAAGAAAAAGACTAGAATTAGATATATAGATCTAGACATCAATTACATAAGGGTGACAAATATGCTCAACTAGAGGACAGGAAGTCTTGATGTGTTATGATCCATGAGGTCACTGAGTGAGTCAGACAATATCTAATGATTGAATAATAAGAAAGTCACAAAGAGAGAGAGAGTAGAGAGGGAGATAAGGGAAGATAGTTCAGAATGGGACCTGAATACTCAAAATTCAGGGCAGAATATAGGGGATGATCTAGCAAACAGCAGGAGTAGTTAATAGGATAGGAGGAGCATTCAGCTCATCAACTTACTTAGTTATCACTTGAGAACAGCCAACATAGCATTTTACTTTTATCATTTTGTCTTATAAACTTATATGGGAGTCCCGTGAGAGAAATAGAGCTCTAATAAATATGTCTACATTTTAAACAACAACAACAAAATGAACAATGTTACATTGAATTTTGCCTAGACCTGTCTTATCTAAGTATAAAATGGGGTTTGATTGTAGGTATTCTTATGGGAATGAGAAAAATGTCATCTTTATTCACAAAGGAAAAAAAGGCAAGACTGCATGCATTTGATATTTAATTCTAATTTGGAACTAAATAAAGTATCTTATTAAGATTAAAATATGAGTGAGATAGCAATATTGTGCTGAGGGAAATTATAAAAGAAAAAGGAAACATGATTTTGCTCAGACAAAATTTCCTTTTTATCCTTTTACCTGCCCTCACCTACTCATCACCCAACAGTAAAGGTTAATTAACATGAAAGGAGAATTGACAATAATGTAAGTGTTGATTGCTGTCACTAGAAATATGAGCAAGAATTGAAATGATTGTCTTGAATAGGAATAAGCTACTTGTTTCTTTTTTAATTATTGGAAATTATGTATGAGTCTGGTGAAAGAGAAATTTATAAAAGAATGTTTCTGAAATGTGTAATGGATTAAAATTTGAATTGTTTCAGATTCCTTTCCTTTTTTTATAGTGATGCACCCCCCATAAAACCTTTTGCTAGTTTTGCCATACATTCTATCAAGATTGTTCTCTTCAATCAATCATTCATTCACTCATTTTCTATTGAGTCCCTACTATGTGCAAGGGAACAGAGTACTAAGAGGAATATAAAGATAAATCAAACATTGTCCCTTCTCTTGAATAGCTCAAAAGCTAATGGAGTGAAGAGAAATGTAAAAAGATAAATAAGTCACACATTTAGAAGATGCTAAATGAATAAAAAAATACAAAATGTTTTGAGATCAATGACAGAGATCATATCTAGCCATTGATTCTGAAAAGACATGAGAAAATAAATTTTGAAACTGAAGTGTTTTCTATATGGAATTCTTTTTCAAACACAAATAATCTATTCCAATAGCTTTTTTCCCATTTTTCAATATTACTCTTTCAGTATTTCAGTATTACTCTTCATTATTTAATTGAAACAGCATCATTATTAAGGGTTATTACTTGAGAAATCACCACTGTACAAGTTCTTAACAACTTTTTGTGAAACCCAACAAAGTTTTAAATGACAGCAGACTGAAAAATTGGAAATATACTGTAAATTCAGAAGAAGAGTAAGTTAAGAAAAAGATCATGGGATGATAAAAATAATAAAATATTCAGTAGATTCATGATCTTGTTATTGTAGGTACTCTTGTCAATCCATATGAGAAATTATCAGTATCTTCTCAAACTATGTGATTCTTGCCTATGCCATTCCAAAAATCCTTCATAGGAGAGCTACCTGTTTTCTGATTTGTTATTGTATCATGAATACTTATATAACTGAACATTTATTTTCTCCATATCAATAAATGACCAATTCACTCCTTTTTCTGATCACAAATATAAATTATTGGTTTTGCTTTCTGCCTTCCTTCCTTGTTTCCCTTCTCTTCCCTTTCCCTTATGTTCCTTTCCTTTCCTTTCTTTTGCCAGAAAATGAACTGATTAAATAAATATGTATAAAATAATTTTACATATATAATGTGTATTTAAGTGTATGTATGTGTGGTGTGTGTGTATGTGTGTGTGTGTGTGTGTGTATGAGAGAGAGAGAAAAAGAGAGAGAGAGAGAGAGAGAGAGAGAAAGAGAGAGAGAGAGAGATTATCCATCTCTAAGGAGAGAGGAGAGGGAGGGAAGAAAGAAAAGAATTGCATGATAATTTTGTTGAATAACTGAAAGGAATAGCAAATTGTGCACAGTATGTTTGTAATTTCATTTGTAATTATCTGGAACACTTATTTTATTCCATAAATTATAGTTAAATTTTTTTAAAAAGATAATAGATTTTCAATGTCACTGGTATAGAGAACTCCTACAAATAATATCTGCATCTTTTCTGTAACTTATATGAATAGAAATTTGTTTACTATAGTGAAAGCTTAAATGACATGGTCAGGGTCACATAGCAGTGTATCCTCTTCTCCACCCCACTGTGCTACTTCTCATTAGAAGAATAATGATGTTAAAGATTTGGGTTTGGGAGTCAAGGAAAACCTTAACATCAATGGATATACTGTTTGGTTTCTTAAAAGTGAAACAACCATATCTTTTTAATCAAGCTTGAGCCCAGCTCACAGTTTATTTACATAGCCTGCCTAAAATATATCCACTGATTATTAATTCTATGGTCTTGCTTCCTAATCTCATACCATAGAAAAAAGAAATAGAACTGTGATTTTATTGGTATATAGAGATCCAAAGTGAGGAAGGTGCTTTTGTCAATTCAGATTGGCTCATTTTCTGCACTTTTCGATCTTTAAGCAGTTCTGTGGTACTCTGAAGGATTATGACTTTCCTAGAGTCACAGAACCAAAATGTGGAAGATTCAATATTTAAACCTGAAAATCAATCCTGCTTTACCATAATCTTGATAAAAAATGTTTTTTATCCACTCCTCCCTTACTCACCCAGTATAGGTAAACAAGTCAAATTTCTAAGTGTCTCTGATTTATTTACTAAAAATATTTAAAATTAACAAAACATTTTAAGCTTTCAGAGTAATTTACAAATAATATTTCGTTGTATCTTCACAACAAATTTGGGAGAGAGGTGGGCTATTATTAGCTTGATTTTTTCAAAAAATAAACTGAGGCTGACAGAGGGTAAGTTTATTGCCTTGCATCAGAAATTACGATGTGACTGAGACTGAAATTTAAATCTTTATGATTACTGAGCCAGTTTTCCCTTTACTGAGGCACTGATCTCCCCTGTACTGTAATTGGGTTCAGTTAAATCAGCACAATGTTTAAGGATAACCATGCTGTATTTATGTATTTACTCTTCCTTTTGTCTCTGGTAAGTATCTCTTATTTTATGCACCTTACTTAATTCACTATATCTACCAAAGGATAATTATAAAAAACATTTGAAATACTTCCTGAATAGAACAGAGATGAAGTCTCTGAAGAGGAAAAAGGATGATGGTCCTCCAAGTCCTCCTAGGTTGAGTGGAGCCATGTAGAATATAGAGTGAGAGATTAAACAGTAAGAGGTAGGTAGAAGAGAAAAAACAGTAGAAATAATTGTAAATCCATTGCTTAGGACTGATGAGGCAAATATTTATTAATATACCAGTAATAGAGAAAGCAACTTAGTCTCTGTTATTGAACCTGTATTCAAGATACAAGAGACAACCTCCCAACACTTATCAAAATGGATGGCAACCAGCTTCCCACTTCTAATGATTTATGAGGGCACTCATGAAATCATGCAATTGTATAAATTTATGCAAATTGCTTTTGTGCAAATGACACTTTTGTTAAGGACCTAAAAAGAATTGTCAACAACTGTGAAGTCTTGGATAAGAAACTGAAAACCAGTGAGACACAGGTTTGTATTTTACTTACCCATTGAAGGAAAAGAATACAGAAGACAAAACTTAATATGGGGAACAAACAGATAGTTAAGAAGGTGAACTCTGAGAATGGGATTTGGATATTTGGATCTCAGCATACTGAAGGAATGACAGACTCCTGAACAGAGAGGAAATACATTTAATAAAGGTTTTTATGAATGAATTTGCCAGAAGCTTTGAAAATCTAATCAAGTGTTTTGAGTTACAAAGAATGAGTTAAGGAGATGATTGCTTATACATGTATTCAAACTTATGTAACTACAAGTACCTATAAAAAAGATACATACATACATTTCCAACTCTGTTCAGCAGCCTTCATATCCTGGAGATGCCTTCATTCTCATGACCCTCTCCTTTTTACAGTGAGTTTCTGACCTGAACATTTCAGACATACCTCATTTTTACCATGTTTTTCTTTATTTCTCTTTATTTCACGTTACAGATATTGAATGTTTTAGAAAATGAAAGCCTCTGGCAACCCCATATCAAACAAATGTATTGGCATCATTTTTCTAACACTATGTACTCATATCAGATCTCTGTATCATATTTTGGCATTTCTCACAATATTTCAAATTTTTTTTTAAATTTTATTTTGTTTGGGTTTTTTTTTTTTTTTTGGTTTTTACAAGGCAATGGGAGTGGGGTTTAAGTGACTTGCCTATGGTCATAAAGCTAGGTAATTAATAAGTGTCTGAGGTTGGATTTGAACTCAGGTCCTTCTGACTCTTTGCAAATATGAAAAGTTTAGGCAATGAATTGAATAAACAGAGATCTAAAGACAAAAAAGGGGATTTAATTTCATAGATAGCAATGAGACTTAGTGGGAAGAATCCCAGGATTAGTCCATGATTTTGGATGGGTACACATTGTTCAAAGAAACAAAGCAGTTAAGAGGAGTGAAGGTAGTAGAGCTAATTTTATTTATCTCTCACCAGTAGACCCCCTTGGCCTTGTTAACAACTATGATCTTAAGAATATGGAACTTAGGCCTTTGGGATCTTTGAAATTTTTTAGAAACTGTTAATTGTACTCCTAAAATTGATTTTAGTTAACTTCTTGTATTCCTTTATTGGAAGAAATCACATGGATTTTAAAGAACTAGACTGAAACAAAAAGTAAAACAATTACAAGAGGAACAAAAGGAGAATCTGTTTGAATAGATTGATATGGAAACAAAAAAAGAATTTCTTCCTAATCTTGAGTCTAGTGAGTGAAGCAAATGAACCTTATTGTAGTTTTAACATTTGTGGTGTCATCCTTGTCCAGAAGAGAAAATTATGATTCCACACTTCAGTTCTACCTGCCAAGTACATATAAAGAAATAAGATTATGAATTGGTGGGTTGAGAATTTGGAAGGTGTCTGTGTGTGTGTGTGTGTGTGTGTGTGTGTGTGTGTGTGTGTGTGTGTCTGACAGACAGACGGAAAGAGAAATGGGTGAAGTACAAAAGGAAAGATTTGAACTTTTAATGACTAACAGGACTACTTAGAGAAATGACATTTGGAAAGTAAAAAAAAAAACAACAGAGAAATCCAACTTGACCCTTGGTTCCTTGTGACTGAATCACCCCACAGCACTAAGAAAGGATTCATATCACTCCTAAATGATTGAACCTCTGAAATTTGTGTGCTATTAACCTAATTTCTGTAACTTCTCCAATTACTGTTTTACTAATTGCTTTGCTAAATGTGTTTGTTTGCTTTCTGTGATTATCTTGAGTATTTGTTGGAAGATATACTACTAAGTGGCTAAGTGTAATTTCATCATTAGCCTCCTGGTTAGGACAGAATGATTTCCTGGCCATTGAAATAATACAAAGTGGCCTTTAGAGTAGGAATCAGAATAGTTATAATATTCTTATATTATTCTTCCAAATAGATCTAATAAATGAACTGCATGGATCTTGAGAAAAATCTAGAAAACAACAGTGAATCATTTGTCAACCTAGGTCAACATACAGAAATAGTCAGACAAGTCTTCAGACATGGGGCAAGATCTGAACAGTAGCAAACCACTGATAGAACACTCTAATTCCCAACAAGAGGTTTTATATATGAGAAAAGGGGATCAAGTTCCAGACTGGGACACCTCCAGATCCACATTGGTTCACCACGATGAGGAGGGGTGCCAAATGCATCAAAGATCTGCATCACAGACCCAGAGTAGACTGAGAAGGGGACCTTGGGTAAAATGGTTAAGGAGGTCCTAGGTGGCATAACAAAAAAGAAAAAGTTCAGAAGCAAGCAGGTACAGTGTGTCTCATACTATATTTAAAGTAAGATCACAGTTCTAGGACCTAACTAGGAATAATTCTAATAAGAATCTCAGGTGCAAGGGGAGTACATAATTCTATCACAAACTCAATAGTGCTTTCTAGATGACTGATAAGAACTATATCTTGTAGCATCCCACTATTTTTTCAAAGTAAAATTCAGCTCAGCATTCTCAAAGCTCAGAACAGGGGATCAGCAATGAAATTTTACTTTGAATCAGACTACCTTGGGTACAGTGAAAGTTCATGTCTCCAGTCTATTCTCAAAATCTTAGAACAACAACAATAACCTAAGTAAACAGCAACAAGACCAATCAACTCCAAAAGTACCCAGAGCCTTCCCTAATACAAAGTCTGAAGTTGGGAAATAGGCTAGAAGAATAAATAAACAAATAAGAATCCCACTATAAAGAGCTATTATAATGACAAGGAAGCTCAAGATGAAAATCCACAAGGAAAAAAGTCCTCAAAAATATCTATAAGCAAAGACTCAAAAAAATCAGGAAAAATTAAAAGAGAGTTCCTTAGATGAGAATAAATTTTCAATTGATATTTTATTTTATTTTTCTAATTACATGTTATAAAAGTTTTTCAACATTCATCCACATACATTTGCATATTTTTAAGTTACATGATTTCCTTCCACCTTACTTCCCAACTCCCTCCCCCTTAGCAGTGAACAGTTAAGTGAATATGGGGAATTAGGATTAAGGAAAAAGAAAGAAATCCATGAGATAGGAAAGAAATACTTAAGATAAACTTTTGAAAAGTGAGCATAGTGTTCATTCATATTCTGGAAGGTTTTTTGTTTTATTTTGTTTTTACCTCTGGATGGGGATAATATAATCCATAGCTGGTTTAATATGGCTGACCTAGTTCTCTGAAATGCTGAGAAGAGCTGCTTCCTTCAGCTTAGAACAATTTTCTTGTTAACATGTATATCGTTCTCTTGCTTCTACTCCTTTCCCACAGCATCAGATCCTGTAAGTCAAACCACGCATCCCTAGAGTTGTCTGTCCAATTATGGCTTTTTTTATAGAACAATTATATTCCATAGTATTCATATACCATAACTTGTTCCAGTCATTCCCTAATTGATGGGTACCCCTTAATTTCCAATTTTTTGCCACTACAAAAAAGAGCTGTGATGAATATTTTGGAACATGTTGGACCTTTTTCATTTTTTAAAATTTCTTCTGGATATAGGTCTAGTATTGGAATTGCTGGGTCAAAAGAAATGAACAGTTTTATTACTCTTTGGGCATAGTTCCATACTGCTCTCCAGAATGGTTGGATCAGTTCATAACTCCATCAACAATGCATTAATATCCCAATCCTCCCACAACCTCTCCAACATAGATCATTTTCCCTTTCTGTTACCTTATTCAATTTGATAAGTGTGAGGTAAAAACTCATAGTTGTTTTTATTTGCATTTCTCAAATCAATAATGATTTGGAACATTTTATCATATGATTATATACAGCTTTAATTTCTTTATTTGAAAACGGTCTGTTCACATCCTTTGACCATTTATCAAAGGGAATGACTTGATTATATTAATTATATTATGTAATTCTCTGTATATATTTTAGAAATGAGATCTTCATCAGAACTAGCCTTCTGTTTTGCTTCTAATTTTGCACTAGTGATTTTAATTGGTTTAATTGGATTAATTTTTTTTAAATTTAATATAGTCAAAAATCATCCATTTTGGAATTTGTAATGTACTCTCTTTCTGGTTTGGTCATAAATATCGCAATATTGGTAATAAATATTTCCATAGATCTGATAGAGAGAATATTTTTGGTTTGTTAAATTGACCTATGGTGTCACCCTTTATATCTAAGTCCTGAACCCATTATGACCATATTGAGGTATAGGGTGTGAGATGTGGGTCCATGACTAATTTTTGTCATACATTTTTGCAGTTTTCCTATCAATTTTTGTCGAACAGTGAGTTCTTCTGCCAAAAGCTAATGTCTTTGCATTTGTCAAGCAGTAGATTACTGGAAACAGTTAGAACTATTTTTTCTGAACCTATTCTAATTCACTGATCCATTCCTCTATTTCTAAACCAGTATCAGGTAGTTGGGATAACTACTACTTTACAGAATAATTTTAGGTCTGGTAGAGCTGGGCTACCTTCCTTTACAATTTTTTCATTCTTGACCTTTTGTTGCACTAGATGAATTCTGTTGCTATTTTTTCAAACTTGGTAGTATAGTTATTTGGTAGTTTGATCATTATGTCATGCCACTGAATAAGTAATTTAATTTGGATAAAATTGTCATTTTTGTTACTTTACCTCGACCTAACTTTGAGCAACTGACATTTTTCCAGTTGTTTAGCTCTGACTTTATTTGTTTGAGAAGTGTTTTTAGCTGTGTTCATACAGTTTCTAGATTTGCCTTGAAAGGTAGATTGCCAGTTATAAAATATTGTCCACTGTTACTTTAAATGGAATTTCTCTTTCTATCTCTTACTATTGGGTTTTGTTGTTCATATATATATATGCTAATTATTTATGGGGGTTTATTTTATATGCTGCTATTTTGCTGAATATATTATTTCAAGTAGTTTCTTACATTATTTTCTTAGATTCTCTAAGTACATCATCTTATCATCTGCAAAGAGTGGAAGCTTTGCTTTTCTCATTGCCAATTCTAATTCCTTCAATTTCTTTTTCTTCTTTTATTGCTAAAGCTAACATTCCTAATACTGTATTGAATAGTAATGGTAATAATGGGCATACTTATCTCACCCCATCCTATTGGAAATGCTCCCAATTTATCCTCATTAATATATTTTTGATGGTTTATACAGATACTGCTCATTATTTTAACAAAACTCCATTTATTCCTACAATTTCTACACTATTTTTAATAGGAATGGATGCTGTATTTTATCAAAGGTTTTCTTCAGTATCAATTGTGAAAATCATATGATTTTTGTTGGTTTTGTTATTGATATGTTCAATTATATTGAGTGTTTTCTTGAGTGTTTTCTTAATATTGAACCATTCCTGCCTACCTGTTATAAACCCTACTTGATGTTATATTATCCTAACAATAACTTGCTGCAATCTTTTTCTTAAAATTTTCTTTAAGATTTTTGCATCAATTTTCACTTATGGAGATTTGTCTATAGTTTTCTATATCTCTCTTTTTTTCATTTTAGGTTTTTGCTAGGCAATGGGGTTAAGTGGCTTGCCCAAAGCCACACAGCTAGGTAATTATTAAATGTCTGAGACTGGATTTGAACCCAGGTACTCCTGATTCCAGGGCAGGTGCTTTATCCACTGTGCCACCTAGCTGCCCCAGTTTTCTATGTCTCTTTTGGTTCTTCCTGGTTTAGGTATCTATCAGTATCAAATTGGTGTCATAAGAGAAATTTGTTATAACTTCTTCTATGTTTTTAGATAGTTTATCTAGAATAAGAATTAATTGTTCCTTAAATGATTGGTAAAATTCACTTGTAAATCCATCTGGACCTGAAGATTTTTTTTCTTAGGGAGTTTATTGATGGTTTCTTCAAATTTTTTTTTTCTGAAATGGGCTTATTTAAGTATTTTATTTCCTCTTCTATCAATCTGGACAATTTGTACATTTATAAATATTCATCCCTTTCACTAAGGTTATCAAATTTATAGGCATGCAATTTGGCACGAAAGCTCCAAATTTTCTTTTTTGATATCCTCCTCAGTGGTGGTTAGTTCACCCTTTTCATTTTTGATATTGATAATTTGGTTATTCTTTTTTTTCTTGAATCAGAATAACCATGGGTTTATCTCTTTTATTGGGTTTTTCATAAAACCAACTCTTAGTTATTAGAGTTGGTTTTATGAAAAACCCAATAAAAGAGATAAATTATTAGGTCAATAATTCTCTTACTTTCAATTTTATTAAACTCTCCCTTGATTTTCAGAATTTCTAATTTGCAATTTAATTGGGGATCTTTATTTTGTTTTTTTTTTCCCCTAGCATTTTTAGTAGCATGTTTTGGTTGTATCCCATAAATTTTGATTTAATTTCTCATCATCATCATTTTCTTGGATGCAATTATTGACTATTTCTATGATTTGTTGTTAGATTCATTCATTAATTAAAAATCTGTTTTCAGTTATTTTTTTATTTATCTTTCCATGAACTTTATTGCATGCAATTTTTATTACATCATGATTTGAGAATTATACATTTATTATTTCTGCCTCTACATGGTCAGTTTTGGTATAGTTGCCCTGTACTGCAGAGAAAAAGGCATATATTTTTTTCTATCCACATTCAGTTTTCTTTTTTTCTTTTTTTTTTTTAGGTTTTTGCAAGGCAAATTGGGTTAGGTTAAGTGGCTTGCTCAAGGCCACACAGCTAGGCAATTATTAAGTGTCTGAGGCCAGATTTGAACTCAGTTACTCCTGACTCCAGGGCTGGTGTTCTATCCACTGCTGAATAGCTTTCTCCAGAGGTCTATCATGTCTAACTTTTCTAAGATTTTATTCACCTTCTTAATTTCTTTCTTATTTATTTTGTGGTTAGTATGTTTTGAGACAAAAATCCCAGATTAAAAGCTGGGGTGTTTACTCTAAATTTATGTGTCTCTGTTTCCTTTGACTTATTTTAATCCTGTTTTACTCATAAAGTTTAGCACTTTCTCTGATAAGGACATCTTTTGGATAGGTAAGAACCAACCATACCCATATCCTCTAAATTCAATCTCTTCAATTATCTTCAGTCCTTTAACTATGCTAAAATTACTTTTGTTAACTGAAGTATGGATTAAGTCCCACCCTTCTATGTAAATTCCCACCCTCTTTTTCTAAAGAGTTGTATATAATTTGATGTTCTTGACTTAACATTTGGTTTGGTTTTTCTTTGTTTTTTGTTTTTCCCCTTATCATTTACCTTTTAATAGATCTCTTGAGTCTTATATTTGGAGACTGAATTCTCTGTTCAGTTCTGGAATTTTTTATCAGAAATTTTGGACTTCCTCTATGTCCCCTGAGACTATGATGAATTTTGCAGGGTATTAAATCCTGGTTGTAATCTAAGGTTCTTTGCCCTATGATATATGAAACAGATTATTTCTATGAAAGTGTGATTGTGTTTCCTTTGAATTTAAACTGCTTCTTTTTGTCTGCTTGCAATATTTTCTCATTTGAGAATTTTGGAATTTGGCTATGATAGCCTTTCAAGTTATTATCCTAGGATGTTTTTCTAGAGGAGTTCTGTGTATTTGTTCAGTGGCTATTTTGACTTTTGCTCTAGCAGACTTGGAGAGTTTTCCCTGACAATTTTCTGAAAGATGTTTTCTAGGTTCTTATTTTGATCTAGGCTTTCTGATAGTACAATAAATCATAAATTATCACTCTTGGATCTATTTTCCAGGTTGTTTGTTTTTCCTAAAAGGTACTTTACACTTTCTTCAATTTTTTTCAGCCTTTTTACTTTGATGAAATCTTTTAGTCATACATTCATTGGTTTCTGTTTATCCAGTTCTGATTTTTAGGGTTTATTTTCTTTAATTAACTTTTGTGTTATCTTTTCTAATTGGATAATTTTGCTCTTTATTGGTTTGTATTCTTTTTCCAGTTGTTTATTTTTACTTTTAAGGGAGTTGCTTTCTTTGGTCAATTTTTCATAATTTTTCTGTATGACTCATTTCTTTTTTCCATTTTACTTCATCCTCTCCTCTTTAATTTTTAAATTCTTTTTTAAGATCTTCTATGAGCTTTTGGATTGGAGTCCATTTCATAGTTTCTTATGAGACTGTTTTTTTCTTTCACTGATTTCTTCTTTTGAGGTGACATCTTGATCTGCTTTCTATAGTGAGGTCTCTTTTAGATTTTTTGCTCAGCTTTATTGTTTGAGCTCTGTTCCTGAGATATAGGGAATATAGATGCAAGCTTTTTTGCTGAGGCTGGCGTCTGATCCCTGACTTCTCATTTGCCAAGATGTTGCCTATGCAGTCCAGGTCTTGCCTTTGCTGAGGTTTGTTTTCTCCCTTATATCCAGGTTCTACCTATGCCCAGTACTGTCTTTTGTTCCAGTGTTCCCAGAGTTCCCAGTGTTCCCACAGTTAAGACTTTATTTTGTGTTGAAACCCTCCCTGCAGGCTTACTATATAAGCTACAGGGACCTAAGATGTTGTCAAGCTTTCAAGAAGGACTGACTGCACTGTAACTAAAAATCTCCTGCTGGCTTTCCCACTCCCCCACCTAGCTAGACTTTATTTTCCCTTTTTCTCCAAAAAGACAAAACTACACTGAAGGTCCTCCATGATATCTATTATTGAAAACTTCTTTGAATCTTTGTTTTTTGAAGGTGGGATCTCCAACTTTAATGTCTATGCAGAGACTTCATTTGGCTTTTTAATGGGAAATCTCTGGGAGCATGCTAGTTTCATGCCACAATCTTGGTTTCGCCTTGTAATTCCAAAGTTAAAAATTAATGAAACCAGAGTACTTGCACAAAAGATAAAATTTTAAAAAATTAAGAAAAGAATTGGAAAGTTAGTTAAGAACTTTCCCCAAAAGATACAAAACTTTTCCCAAGCAAAATGAAAATAATTGAAAATTAAAATTGCTATTTTAGATGTCAATGAGTCCATGAGATAGTAAAAAATGTTAAAACAAACATAAAAATTAAGTATACCATAGCAAAAGAAACTTTCTTGAAAAAATGAGGGAGAAAATTAAGAATTATTAGATTCTCTAAATATATAACTCTTCCACCCAAAAAAAGAGCCTCAGCATCATATTTGAAGAAATCATTCCCCAATTTATAAAAGATCAAAGAATATGAATAGACAGTTTTCAAATGAAGAAATTAAACCAATGCATAAATCTTGAAAAAAGTGCTCCAAATTGTTGTTGTTTAGAAAAATGCAAATTAAAACAACTATGAAGCAGCACCTCCCACTGATCAGATCAATCAAGAAGAAAAAAAAGGAAAAATGATCATGATCAATGTTGGAGAGGTTGTGGGAGGGACATTCATGCATTGCTAGTGGAGTTGTGAACTGATTCAACCATTCTGGATGACTGCTTTATAAACCCTATTAAACCCAAATATATATGTACAATATTAATTTGACTGTTTGCCACTGAGGGGAAGAGGGTGGGAAAGGGGATGGAAGGAAATTTTATAACTTAAAAATATATTTACACATCGGGATGAATGTTAAAAAACTGTCAACATATGTTTGGAAAAATAAAATATCAATAAAAAAGAAAAAATCATAATAGAAAACTGTCCCGATTACCAAATAGTAAGGAGGAATTAGTATTAATTCACTGGTAACCATGATGCAGGGAATTATGAATAAACGAAATTTGTAATTAGAAACAAATTTGTAATTCTTTATTCTGTTAAAGATTTTTTAAAATATAAAATGTTATCAGCTCTTGGTATGTAAATTGACTTCTATTGTTCCATTGTTAATTGTAAAATTTGTACCTTTCCTCATTCACAACCCCCACCTTCCGACCTTTTACCTCGTTTCAGTTAGGAAAGTGGGGGAAAGATTCCCCTTTTTTCCCTCAGTCTCCAGAGCCTTAGGTACTTAGAAAATGGGGAAGGACTATAAAACCTGGCCTAAACTTCCCTCATGGCTACTGTTCTCCCTGACCCAACCAGCTCTCTCTCTCTCCTCACCCATCTCTCTGTCTCTGTCTCTGTCTCCCAAACCCAACTTTGCCTAGCCTTTTGTTATTCTTTTCTCTCCTCACCATGTCTGCTACTTTTCTAGGTGGTGAAAAGTTTTTAATCTGTACACTTTTCAGTCAACTATAATACATCCTGAGCAGTTTTAAATCCCAGGGATGTGTGTGAATTCATTCACTTTGCACCAACTCTAAATCTCTACTTGGAGACACCAAATCTCTCTGCAACAACCTCTTGAAGGAAACTCTCAAATTTGAACACCCCCCCAAATTAACAAAATCCAGAAATTCCAGTAGAAAGATATGGAAAAAAGATAAATGTATATGCACTCATGTGTAAATATATGTGTATATACATATGCATATAAATATATGTTTACATACATCTATAATAAAAGAAACATTCACATCCAGTGTAATTCTATCTGTATATGTGTATGTGTATGTTATATTAAAAAAATGATTTAAAGTTCCAAGGAGCCATAGTTCCAATTACATGTGATTTAACAACCACCATTATAAAGGAACATGAAATGCAATATAAAATCTAACGATATGTGCTTTTGACCAACAATAACTTATGCAGAAAAAAAACAGAATAATGCTACAGGAAAAAAATTAGCATTAATAAAACAGAGGACTTTCAACCATTCATGATGAAAATACCATAGTTTCATAGAAACATTGTAATTCAAATGTAAGGTAAGGGAAACAGAAAAAAGGTAACATGAATGGACAATGAAAAGGAGTTTAAAAAGGATGGGCCTATCATCACATGGGGTCATTTTGCTATTTTTCAATCTTCGAATAAACCAATTTAGGGTTTGCTTGGCAAAGATATTAGAGTAGTTTGACCTTCTTTAGATTATTTTGCAAAAGAGGAAATAGGACAAACCAGGTTAAGTGAGTTGTCCAGTGTCATATAGCTATATAAATGTCTAAGGATAAATTTATTTACTTTTTTCTTATGGATGTGTATATTTTTAAGTTACAAAATTTCCTTTCACTCTCCTTTCCCACTCCCCTCCCCTCATCAGCAGTCAGGTTAACATTGTATATACATCTTTTTGATGAACATATTTACAGATTAGTCATTTTCTGTATGAGGAATCAGGATTAAAGAAAAGAGATACATAGATAATTTTCATAAAGTGCTCATCAGATTCTGAAGGTTTTTTTGTTTTGTTTTTATTTTGTTTTGTTTTCCTCTGGATGGGGATAATATAGTCCATAGCCAGTCTAATACAGTTGTCCTAGCTTTCTGGACGACTAAGAGGATGTGCTTCCATCAAGGATTGTTTATCTCATAATGTTGTTGTTGATGATGCATATATTGTTCTCTTGGTTCTTCTCAGCATTCCATACTTCTCTAGATTCCGATCATTTATGGTTTCTTATAAAACAATAGTATTCCATAGTATTCATATACCACAAGTTATTTAACCATTCCCCAAATGATGGGCTTCCCCTCAATTTCCAATTCTTTGCCACTGCAAAAAAAGCTGCTTTGAATATTTTGGGGTTTTTTTGTTTGTTTGTTTTGTTTTTTTTGCAAGGCAATGGGGTTAAGTGGTTTGCCCAAGGCCACACAACTAGGTAATTATTAAATGTCTGAGACCAGATTTGAACTCAGGTACTCCTGACTTCAGGGCTGGTGCTGTATCCACTGCGGCACCTAGCTGTCCCGCTATGAATATTTTGGAACATGTGGGACTTGTCCCATTTTTTTATTTCTTCTAGATATAAGCTTAGAATTGGAATTTCTGGGGCAAAAGGTATGAACGGTTTTATTCCTTTTTGGGCATAGTTCTGTATTGCTCTCCAGAAAGGTTTGATCCATTCATAACTCCACCAGCAATGCATTAATGTCCCAGACCTCCCACAACCTCTCCAACAATGATCATTTTCCCTTTTTCTCATCTTAGCCAATCTGATAGGTGTGAGGTGATATCTTATTTTTGTTTTCCTAAGGCTAAATTTAAACTCAGAAAGATGTGTTCAGACTTGACACTGCGTAACCCACATTATTAGGGGGTCATAGATAAGATTTTGTTTATATAATTTTATTTATTTATTTTATCATTTACGTATTTATGCATCTTTTTATTTATTTATTTTCAGAAACCTAGGACATTTTACCTTTTTGTCTGTTCAGTTTTATGTTTTCTTGAAATACAGCTTTGAAAAGATTTTAAAAAGGCTTTAAAAAAACCAGTTGTATTTCAAATGAAGCTACTTGATCAACCTTTAAACCCTAATCACTCTGACTTTCATTAAATGGATAATAATGGCCCCTAACCCAAATCTCTAAGGCTGATTTTAAGTTTCTAATGCTATAGAAAAAGTACAAATAATCATTGTTTCTGTTCTAGGGTAAGACTTAGATGGTCTTCCCCTCCCAGATTGATATTTTGATGATGGTAAATTGGGTCTTCTTATGTCTTGACTTTCATCTAAGCATAGTCTTTGAATGGTTAATGCCTAGAACAACTGGGACTTGCTGAAGACCTTATATTTAAAAGGTCAAAGTCACCCACTACATTCTGGGCCTTCCTCTGTCTTCTGGAATTTGTCTTGCCACTGCACTTCAATGAATGAAGGTATAGTGATCCTAAAGACTTTGAGCAGTTATGTCTCACTAAAATCCAATTCAAGGGAATATGAAAGCATATTCTTCTCAGTTTAATGATATACCACAATTCTAGATGACTAGTGATAAAACATGCTGCCTCCTTCCTGATAGAAGGAAAAAGGACTCAAAGTATAGAATGAGAAATATGTATTTTTTGATATAACCAATGTTGAAATTTGTTTGCTTGTGTTTACACATATATAGCAAGGATTTTGTTTTTCTTTAGTTCTCTACTGAGGAAAAGGTTGAAGTGGAAGATACACACACACACATATCACATATTTGCATGTATGAATGTATAGTTAGCATTTTTTTTAGGTTTTTGCCAGGCAATGGGGTTAAGTGACTTGCCCATGGTCTCACAGCTAGGTGATTAGTCTGAGGCCACATTTAGACTCAGGTCCTCCTGACTCCTGGGCTGGTGCTCTATTCACTGCGCCATCTAGCTGGTCCTATACTTAACATTTTCAAAAGGAAATTGGCCTTTAATGGAACTCTGCCAAAAGATCCTTATACCCTTGAATGTAAATATCTGATATGTTGTAAAATGATATAATTGTAGGCCAATATCTCTATTTGATAATCAGGAGAGTGTTTTGCCTCCCACAATATTATAATTTCCCTGCAAGCAATTTGGTTTATATCTCAAAGCATGACCATTTTGATGGATTGGTTTTCTAAGATAGTAGCCACTGTTAGACTCTTTTAGGAGAACATCTGGTCAAAGAAAATATAAGACATTTTGAAAGGAATGGGACACTATAATTGACAACAGAGAGGTCACAACTGCTCGATTCTTCTCATTTCTTTTTTTCCATTGTAAATTAAAAAAACCCTTAAGTGAAAAATATTTTATAGCAAAGATCAGAATAGATTTTATTGAAATATCAAGATTATCTCATCACCTGTTCCAGATGAAGTACATCTTCAAAGAATAAGTAAATGTGATTGCTAAGCCATTGTTAATGATATCTCATATAAAAACTCATAGCTACCAGAAGACAGGAAAAAGACAAATACTAGTCTTGTTTTCAGAAAAAAAAAAGAAATAATCAGTCTGCCAACTAGAAGCCAGTGACTATACTCCCTCAGAATAGTTTTAAACAGATTGTTAACAATATGGCTGTTAAATATCTGGTGGATATTAAAAGAGTCAGAATGAATAAATAAAACAACACAGGGCAGCTTTAATTTCTTTTTTTACTGCATATTAATCAAATGACAAGGGGCATGCTATAGATATAGATTACCTAGATTTGAGCAAAAATTTTGTTGAACTATTTTTATGTAGAAGATGGATATATAAATAGATGTACACATATTTACATGTGTATATATGTCTGCATGTATTTGTATATAAGGTGATGAAACGAGTTGTATGATTTGCTTAAAACATAGTTGTGAATGATTTGGTATCCCTGTTAGAGGAAGTTTTCAGTAGAGGATTCTAACAATAACTGCCTAACTTTGTGCTGTAGAGAGTATTTACCAATTTCTTGAAGTTAGTTATATAGATGCTGGAATGAAAGAAGACTTAACCCTTTTATTAAGGAATCATATAAAATCTAACAAGATACTACAATTATGCCTAATGTAAGATACACTGAAGGATAGCAATTTCTAGTATTATAAAGTTTTGGAAGACTTTTA
This sequence comes from Macrotis lagotis, assembly GCF_037893015.1. Classification (NCBI taxonomy): domain Eukaryota; kingdom Metazoa; phylum Chordata; class Mammalia; order Peramelemorphia; family Peramelidae; genus Macrotis; species Macrotis lagotis. The sequence goes on from NC_133660.1 coordinate 78,670,454, forward strand.
TCCCTCCCTTATGAGTACTCATAGGCCCTAGTCATTAGGGCTTTAATCTAAGATATTCGCCTATCTCATAACATCCCCTAATATGGTCCCCCTCCCTGATCATATAACATATGTTATGCTGATGAACATCGATCATCACAGGTTGTGTGCAGGTTACTATGCATGAACCTAATTGTACAAACTCAGTTGAGTAAAGTCAGAAGCCCTAGGTCAACTCAGGCTAGTTGGGGTGGGATTTATTTCAATCTTGGCTCTGACAACTTTGGGTGAGATTGGAAGATCTCCCTTAGTACTGTGATTGGCTAGGGTCAATTCTGTTATCTCCCCCTTTGTAATGTATATTTTAGATAGTTTCCTCCCTGTGGAAACCAAAATACCCTACATTTCTCAGGCTAGTTTTCAACAATAATAATTTTTTTGCAAGGCTTTGAATTTCACACTTGTCTCCTTTCCTCCCTTCTTCCTCCCCTCTCCCTGATAGAAAGAAATTAATCTATGTTATAGGTGTATAACTATGTTAAGCATATATGCATATTAATCATGTACTGAAAGAGGAAATCAAAAAGACAAACATTAGAGAAAGAAACATAATAATAAGACTACATTTAAAAATTGAAGATTGCAAATTTTAGTCTGCATTTAAACTCCACAGTTCCTTCTCTGCATATGGATGGTATTTTCCATTACAAGTCTTTAAGAATTGACTTTGATTATTCGCTGCTGAATGAGCAAGTCCATCATCATTGATCATCACCCAATATTGTTGTTAATGTGAAAAATGTTCTGCTCACTTCACTCAGCATCTGATCATGCATGTTTTTGAGGCCTTTCCAAAGTCCCCTTCCTCATGATTTCTTTTTTTTAAATAATTATTCTTTTTATAATTTTTTTTCAAATTATTGCAATGATCATTTTGTGAAAGTAAACATAGCCCCTACTTTCAAAGAAAGAGAAACTGCAAGAAAAATAAAGTGAGGGGAAAAAAAGTGTGCTTCAATCTGTATTCAGATACCATCAGCTGTCTTTGGGATGGATAGAACAGAATTTTTTTTTTAAGAACATAAAATAAGTAGGATTAATAAAGGAAACCAATTTTATTGGAATGAAACAAAGGAAATAAATCATATTTAAATGTAGTAATGTTTTGTTAAAATATATGGACTTATAGATTATGATTTAACAGATAAAAAAGAATTATCAGATGTTATTTTTATCCCATGGCTAGCACAATTGTAGAACATTTCCTTGATAAGGGTGACTGATCTCCTATTATGAACTTCAATCAATATGGGAATGATCAATTCATTTAATGATATTTTCACTTAAATTTTCTTTTTCAAATTATGAGCAACAAATTTACCATATTTTGTATCTCTACCTCACTTCAATATTCAAGTTCCACTCTCTTCTCTATCAGGATTTTATGATGCACACTCAGCTGTGAACAAACCTCTCACTACCCTCTTATCAAAAAAAAAGGGGGGGGTAGGAACTTTGTGTTTACTTAGCTCTATGTATATTATTTTACCTCATGAAATTTAAGATATTTGACTTCAGAGATGATTTCAATGTTTTTTTTTTTGTTTGTCAGACAAGTAGGTGTTTCATAAATACTTTGGTTAAATCACTAATAAGGAAGTTTGGGCCCTTTATAAACATTTTAAAATATCAATAAGAGATTTTTTAAAATTTAAATTTGATTATGGAATTGTGGATATATAATTACAGGAATATGAGTTAAGGACACAGTGTGATGTCAGTGTTCATGATCACTCTCATCTGGTACTACCCATACTACATTGATGAATTTTCTAACTTTTATATTTTAATAGACTCCCTATTTTTAACCAACCTGGTATTTTGGCATTTCTCCATAGTATCTGGCACATAGAAATGCTTAATGAATATTTATAGACTGATTACTACATCCAGTCTGGTCATAATACATAATCTTGATGATCTGTGTCTATAGCCTCTTTGACAATATTTTATTTAAAGTGTTGCTTCATTGTTCATTAACTTCATTGTCTATTAAGAATATTAGTCAGTGGATTTTTTCAGTATCTTGACTTTTTGGTACAGATTTCATGACCCTATTTTTTTAATATTAGTAGGATTTTTGAATATTTGACAAAGTTTACTTTCAAATCACCATGTCTCTGCTTCCCCTAATCCCCCATTCTGCTTTGAGAATTTATTTATAGTACGTTTATTTTTTTGAGGTTAGATTATTTAAATTTAAATATTACCCTATTAATTTTGCAGTTTTATTTTATTTTGTAAATATATAATTTCATTCAAATTGTTTTTTATTTTTAACATTTTTTAAAGTCTTTTTTTTACAAGGAAAATGGGGTTAAGTGGCTTGCCCAAGGCCACACAGCTAGGTATTTATTAAGTGTCTGACATCGGATTTGAACCCAGGTACTCCTGACTCCAGGGCTGGTGCTTTATCCACTGCACCACCTAGCCGCCCCGTATTTTTAACATATTTTTGAGCATTGTATTTAAGCATATTTTAACTGTTTTATTTCCTTTTGTTTTGATTCTTTTCATTTTTGATATCGGTAACATGAATTTCCTGTTCTTTTGCAAATCAAATTAGCAAATAGGCTTTTGAATTATTAAAAACCCTTTAAAACTGCTAATTTTATTTCTATATTAATGATGTTTATGTTTCACACTTAAATTTATTAAACACTTATTTGATACTCTGCTTTATAGAATTTCTATTTTGATATTTCATTTTGAAGTTGTTGAATTTTAAGATAGTTTTAATGTGTAAACGTAAATGATTTATCTGCCTTTCTCTTTTATGGAACTAAAGATATAAAATTTCCTCTAAATACTGTTTGACTTCAATCTCTAAAACACTGATATATAGAAGTATTGCTCTTTTTTAATGAAATTATATACTGTTTCTTTGATTTTTTTTCTTGAATCATCAAATCTTTAAGGTTAACAGCCTCTAATTTTAATTCTTTAATTAATAGCCCTCTATTAGACATATTTTATTATATATTAGTGAGTAAAAGTTGTTTGATATTTCTGCTTTGTAAGATTATTTTGCCTAAATATCTGATAACTTTTAATTTTTAAAAATGTTATTTATTATTTTATTTCCCCCAGTTCCAAGTAATAAACAATTTTTAACATTCATTTTTAAAACTTGGGTCTAAAATTTCTCTCTTCCTTCCTCATCTCTACCCCTGTCTCATTTAAGATTAGATAGTCTCTCAAATGACTCAGATTAAGGATCAGCAAATTTTCTAAATTCCCTAAATAATTTTCTGTCAGTTGAAGTCTGATCACAGTGTTTGGTTTTTGCAAGTTTGTGATCCTGAGGTAGATCTGAGCAACACAACTTCAAGGCTGCTTCTATTTGGATTCCTAGTAAACTTCTATTTGCTCTAGTTCCTGTCAACTGTAAGAATGCTAGCTACAGAAAAATTTCCTATATTCTAGTCTCTTTATTTTGATTACTCATAGCATGAAAGGTCTAAATCAATGAGAGTACTCAGGGAGCAGAACTACATACCTGCTGCTTATTTCTATTCCTTCTCTTTCCCCAGCACAAATTTTCAGGACCAGTTTCAACCCAATTTAACTTCTTGCTCTTCACTAGATTTGCTATTTCCCAGTTCATCAATTTACTCTAGTAGCCCACCAAGCTTGATCCAGTATCCAGCTCTGAGGTTAGAGCAACATAATTTCGTTGGTTTCTGTTCCTATTTCTCATAAAGTACATATTGCTTTACCTATTCCTGATGAATCCAAGACCTCTCCCTACTTTGGTTAAAAAAAATGTATTTGCCTTCCTGGAGAGACCTCTTCTCTAGTACCTATAAGGCTCTAAAAATCTCCTCATGCTGCTATGGGTCAGCAACAACCTCTGTGTTTTCTCCTTGTTCTTCTCAACCACTGCCCCTATACTTTCTTTGGATTAGTTATATGGGAACCCTGGGGTCTCCTCTTCTGCCTACACCTTCATTTTTTCTTGTCTTCCTCATTAGTTTTCCTATCACTTCTTTTTATGCAGCGGATATTATATTGCAAAGCAATCAACAATATTTTTATGTGTAGCAAGAATCTTGCAAGAAAAGATACATCATTTTCCCATGAAATTGCTTGCCTTGTTGCATTCAGATATATGATGAAACTATACCACTTCCTTTGTTTGACTCTCTAATGAGGCAAAAATTATCAACTAGTCTTTCATTTCACAGTAATTTCTTTTTATCATGCAGTTTTATTTAGTGCAATAACACTATCAATAGAGTATTCTTCTCTTGATATCAATAAGTAATTTTTTAAAATGTTAATTATGTTGCCTAAAATTATTGTGGGATTCTCAGTAACCTATTGTCTCTTATCTAATATTCAGTCAAAATCACTGATCATTCAGAATATGACTACACAAAGTTTACAATTGCTGATTATTTGCTTACGATATCTACTGCTTCACTCAAATTTTTTATCATCTAATTTCCAACCTATTGGTAATAAGAATATCTTTAATAAGCTAAACTAATTCTTCTATAGTAAGCTTCATCACTTTCTATGAATATACTCAAAATATTCAAAATATTAGAAAGAATGAGAACATCAGTTTTATTTGGTATAATCAATTTTCTTTCCCAGAGTCATCTTCATATCACAATGAAGCATTGCAATAGGTATTTTGAAAGATAAGTACTTAAATTGATCCATGATTTCAATAATGTAGTATTCCCTCTCTATCATCATATTAGACATTGTATATAAATATGATTTTCTATTGTCATTAATGGAGAAAGATGTTTAATACAGATATTTTGATATTTTTTTTGTTATTTTCTTCTCTTTGTTGTACTTTTATATAATTTAGGCCAAAGTATAACACACAAACTCATCATTAGTTAAGTTGATTTCAGATCAATTGCTTTCCTTCCATCTGACAAAGACTAACATAGTATGTGATCACATATTAATCAGTTTTTCCTCACTCCATTTGCCACACACAGTATTTGAAAAAGATTCTATATTTTCCAAGTCTGTAGGGGGTGTGGAATCAATGTTGTTTTAAAGATTTAGCCTAGTTTACCATGAATGTTTAAAGTCATGCAAGCAAGAATAAGTGGTGATTTTGTGCTCCAAATCAACTAAAGATATCTTAGAAGAAATGACTCTAGTGAATCTCTAAAAATGATATTCATTCAATTATTTAGTAGTTATTTAGTTAACACCTACTCCATGCAAGTTAGTGTATCATGAGTTTTGGTTACTCTGGGATTAGAAAAATAAATAAAAATTAAATTCTTTATCTAAGGAGTTTATAGATTTTGAGTAAAAATATCATAGATTTAAAACAAACAAGGATGTTAAGAAAATGATTGGAGGAGGGATAATAATCACACATAATTGAATGTTTTGATTGGGGTAACAAGATAATAGTATCTTTATCAACTTTTCTACTTCCTTGGGAATTACCCTCATCATTAGCTAAGTGTTTTTTTTTTATTTTCTGGGATACATTATACCTGCCAATATTTCAAAGGTTATTGTACTCAGTTTTTTGCATAATATATTATTGGCAGCACAACTAATTTTCATAATTCATATTTTCTAGCATGACAAGTGTTATTAGTCAACAGGTATGATTATGAAGGCAGGTTAGCATGGTTTAGTATGGTTGCTAAAAGGATGATCTTGGAATCACAGTGGTATGAATTCATGTCTTATCCTAGTGTAACCTGACTTACCATGAACAAGTCCCAAGGACTAATTAATTCTTGAAAATTCCCTGAGAAGGGTGGCTAGGTAGCACAGTGAATAGAGCACCAGCCCTGGAGTCAGGAGTATCTGAGTTCAAATCTGACCTCAGACAATTAATAATTACCCAGCTGTGTGGCCTTGGGCAAGCCACTTAACCCCATTGCCTTGCAAAAAAAAAAAAAAAAAGCCAAAACCCTGAAAAAAAAGGAAAAAAAAAGAAAATTCCCCAAGACTTCAAGTTACAGATTAATTTCTTGGCTACAACACTATAGAGAATTTCCAAAATCAGGATAATGAAATTCCAGTTTCCTAGACAAAATAAGACAAATAAAAGTGGTCACTTATACTGATGCTTTTTTCAAACACTTCAATCTACCTAAAATCAATGTCACAATCTGGAAACAACCTAAATTTAGTATCTTCCTTCACAACTCATAATGACAAATCATTTTTAAGGGCTCCTTATGCTATCTGTTCACTGGCACTCAATTGTCCATCAGATGGACCCTAGATTTTCAATGGTCAATTCTATTTTGCCAAGTTTATGTCACAACATTTTTATCAGCTTTCCCTTAATTGTCACTTTGACAGTTTTTCTTAGCTTCAAGATATTTATAGGATTCCTTGTACCACATCTTCACTATTTTTATTTTTACTGAAAATCAACCCATCTGTTACAGTGTTGTCCTCTTGCCATTAGTTTTTGAAGTCATATGTTATGGTTTGCACAGAGATTCAAAAGTACTGTGTGGAATGAAATACTGTTGATATATGCTAGTTGTCATGATTTAGCTTAAATCTGTAAAGGCTGTCAGTGTTCTGTTTAATTAAAACTTCCCAAAAGAATCAGAATGAGTTTCCTTCAAAATATTCTGTTATAAGCTGATAGCATTCAAATCAACAGCCATTTTCCTATACAACAGCTCAAGATGCTATTCCACTTCATCATTTTGATACTTTATTGGACATATATTTCATCACTGTGGGCAAGTTTAACCTTGGCATTTATTGTAATTCAATCATCTCCTCATTAAGTGCAATTCTTGTTCATACTTATATCCAATAAAACTTATAGGTTTTTTCCTATTGATCTTTTCATAATTTTTGGATATCCATGCTACCCTTAAACTGTCCATTTATCTCACTTTGTTCTTGGTACCTGCTTCATTTCCAGTTTACTTTTCATTACTATAATATTTGTTATACTTCTAATATATATTATTGAAGCACATTTTCATGCACCATAGTTTCAATAGTCTTTAAGTCATTTGTAGTTTCTGTTCTTTCCACATTGTAGCAATGCAATATTGACAAATAAAACATTGACAAGAGAATATTGTTATTTTAAAAATATGAGAATTTGCTGGAAGCAGTGAAGTTGCTGGTCCAATGCAAACCAATGTGCTAATCACCTGTAGCTCAGTTCTACCTCCAACTCATTGTCCTATAGAAATTCCTCTACAAAAATATGTGTTTAAAGAGAAAACCCACTGAATGCTATTTTTTTTTAAAAGAACTACATTAACTGGGAGAAAATTCATTATTCTTTTTTTTGCCTGCCTCCAACCTCTTTTCCACCATGCCTATATTTGCATCTGAAGTCAGAAGAACCATATCCTGTAAAGTTTTCATATATTTCTTGCAATGTTTTATGTTGTTTTAAATAATGTTTTGGTGTAATATGTAATGTGGAATCCCAGTTCAGGGTTTATAAGGAAAGAATTCGAGTGGATTGATAAGTAAGAAGGATTTCCTATAAATCAATATCTATGTTGTACCTTTAGATTTAAAAATCTGAATGTTCTTAATTTCTTTTCCATTGGGATGCCAGAATATAGCTCATGCTTAGTTTTTCACATGAAAAGTAACTAGGGTTTCAGTTCCTATCCAATCTTTCAGTAAAATAATGCATACAACTCAGATCAAACTTAATTTCACTCTAGCAAACACATACACATTCAAATGTCTCATAAATAAGGCCATAAATGGCAGAAAAAATCTCTACCTTTCTGACCTATATAGTCCTCCAAACATATAGAGATTCCAGAATTTAGAGTCTTTCATGTAAAAGTAAAGAGTCAAATGAGGCTAGTTAGAGATGAGATCTGCATTTACTTCTTCATATCATGGTTCAGCCCCTTGCTGCCCCTCAAATTTAGGATCATATAGTAATCTTCTCTTATCTCCAGGAGATATAGCCTAGAAACTCCTCAGATAGGTAAATATCCCTTCATGAATTTTTTCACTCTGTCACCACTTCACTGTCTTCCATCACTGTGAATGACAGGATACTGTGCTGTGGTTAAAATTGTTGCCTTCTCTGCAGGACTCAAATATAATGTAGCCTCATATGTTTCACAAAGCCAGAGGTTTTGTCTATCCTCTCCATGTCTATATTCATCCTTTTACAGCTTGTATTCAAAGAAGCGGCCAGATGTGGACAAGGTATGAATCAATCATGGAAAAAAAAAAAAAAACAATATGCAACATAAGGGTAACAAATCTATCCTAGGGAAAGTAGTCTGGTATAACCAAAAGATCATTAGCTTAAAGGAAGGGGTTTCAAATCATGCCACTGCTCCTTGTTACCTGTGTGACTTTGAACAAATACAAAATTTCTTTGGTTAAATGATATCTTCAAGCTCTAGATTTACAATTTTAAAAATACTAAATGTGTTGTTGCTAGGGTTAACTAAACCTCATATAATCAATTTTTTATTCTTTTTGAAAATTTCTTCTTTCTATAATAAAGCAGCAATTATGAATAAGCATAAACTTTTTAAGATGAATTGAAGGACAGAGTAATATAAGAAATTAAATTCTGCTTAGGAAAGCTATTAAAAGTAACATAAAGCAAAATTGTCATAAAATTGGAGGGAAATATACAAGAAGAATTTTTGTTTTTTCAAATAAGACTTGTATCTATTTTGGTAGGTAGATTCCAAGATATTCTGTATATTCTGTAGTTCTTTTGTTCTTTTTTAAATTAAATTTATTTTGTTTTATTTTCATCCATTTGTACATGCATATTTCCAAGTTACAAAATTTCCCTCTATATTTCCTTCCCACCACCCCTCCTCTCACAAGGGTATAGTCATATTGGCATTTTACATATATATTTTGCTAAACATATTTACAAATTAGTAATTTTTGCCTAAGATTTAGGATTAAGGGAAAGAGATATACATAGATAATTTTTATAAAATGTTCATCAAATTCTGAAGGGTTGTTGTTTTATTGTGTGTGTGTGTGTGTGTGTGTGTGTGTGTGTGTGTGTGTTTCTTCCTCTGGTTGGGGATGAAATAGAACATTACCAATCTAGTAAAGTTGTCCTAGTTCTCTGGACTGTCTAGAGGAGATGCTTCCATCAAGGTTGATCATCTCATAATGTTATTGATGTGTACATTGTTCTTTTAGCTCAACTCCCTTCACTCAGCATCAGATCCTGTAACCCATTCCATGCTTCACTAGAATTCAACCATTTATGGTTTTTTTTAAAAAAATAGAACAATAATATTCCATAGTATTCATGAACCATAACTTGTTTAGCCATTCCCCAATTGATGGGCATCCCCTCAATTTCCAGTTCTTTGCCACTGCAAAAAAGAGCTACTATGAATATTTTGGAACATATAGAAATTTTCCAATTTTTTATAATTTTTTAGGCATACATTCATGGAATTGGAATTGATGGGCTTTGGGCATTGTTCCTTATTTTCTCTCCAGAATGGTTTGATCAGGTCACAACTCCACCAGCAATGCATCAATGTCTCAATCCTCCCAAATCATCTCCAACTTTGATCATCTCTCTTTTTCATCTTGGTCATTCTGATAGGTGTGAGATGATAAATTGTCATTTTAATTTGCTTTTCTCTAATCAATAGTGATTTGGAGCATTTTTCATATGTTTACATATAGCTTTTTTTTCTTCATTTGAAAACTGTCTGTTCATATCCTTTGAACATTTGTCAATTGGGGAATGACTTGTGACCTTATAAATTTGATGCAATTCTCTATAAATTTTAGAAATAAGACCTTTATCAGAACTCCTTTTTATGAAGATTGTTTCCCAGTTTTGTTTTTCTTCTAATTTTGGCAGCATTGATTTTCTTAGTGCAAAACCTCTTTAATTTAACAAAATCAAAATCACTCATTTTACAGTTTATAATGTTCTCTAATTCTTGTTTGGTCATAAATTTATCCCTTTTCCATAGATCAGATAGAGTATTTTTTTGTTCTATTAATTTGTCTATGGTATCACTCTTTATGTCTAAATCCTGTACCCATTTTGATCTTATTTTGGTATCAGATATTGGGTAGTTTATTTTAATAAAATCTATTTTCCATCACTTTCCATTCTATAAATATATATATAAATATGTACACATACAGATATACATATATTAATATGTCTATAAACACATAAACGCACATACATATATAGTATTTGTAATTGCGTTTGAACCTGTGTTTGTGGATTTATTTTATGTCCCTCTACTTTCCTGAAATTATTGCTTTAAGAGACTTTAATTGAATCTCTAGGATCCACTAAGCAAACAATTATATTATTTGTAAATATTAATATTTTTTATTTTCTATCAAATTATTTTTCTTACACTTTTAATAAGTAGCATTTCTTGAACTACATTAAATAACAGTGGTAATGATGGATTTCCTTACTTTACCACTGGTCTTATTGGAAAAGTCTGTATTGGTTCCCTAATGCAGATAATACTAGTTCTGAATTTTTGGTACATACTGTTTATTATTTTAAGAAAAGTTCTACAGATTGATGTTACATGATCAATGGAGCATAAAGTTAGAGATGGAAGCAATATTCATTCATCTAATTCACTGATCCATCTCATTTTACATGAGAGTTAACTTTAAGTATTTTGAATAAGAGTACAAAAATAAAAATTAGTAGATATAAAATTCAAATTCATGGCCAATCAATAGCCAAATAATCATTTATTAAGAACATACTTTGAGTCAAGTACATTGCAAAATGCTAAAGAGTACAAAGAAAGAGGAAAAAAACAGCCCCTGCTTTTAAGGAACATGAATTCTGTTGGGAGACACAACATTCAAACAGGTATAAACTAACTGTCTACAGGATAAAATGAAGATAAATAATTGTGGGTAGGCCCTGGCATTGTGAAAGATCAAGAAAAGCTTCTCATAAAAGATAGAATTTTCAGTTGGCACTTGAAAGAAATCAGGGAGGTCAGGAAGTGTAGATAAAAAGGTAATGCCTTTCCAGTGTAAGAAGCCAGTGAAAATACTCAGAATCTGGAGATGGTGTTTCTTGTACAAGAAACATAGAGGTCAGTGTCCCTGGGTTTCAAAGTATTTTAGAATGACTGAGATATATCAAGACTGTAAAGAGCAGGAGAGTTTGTGAAGGGCTTTGAATGTCAAATGATTTCATATTTGATCCCAGAAGTGACAGGGAGTCACTGGATTTTACTGAATAAGGAGGGGTATGTGTGACATAATCAGAGCTGCAATTTAGTAAGATTAATTTTAGAACTGCGTAGAGAATGAGGCAATGCCAGGACATCTTGAATTTTAGAAATGATTGTACAACTTGGGAGACAGGACCACCCAGCATGTCATGCCATCCTCAGTGAGGGTGCTGTGTTCTATGAGGAAGGCAGAATTGAAACAGCTCAAAAGATAGGTGTCATGTATAAGTTTAGAGTACTCACCCCAGGTGTTCACATGGACTATTTGTGTCTGACCTGTCGTTATGAGCTCCTTTTGGTCTGATGAGAACAGTGAGACTATAATTTGTCTCAAACACAATGATGTAATTTTGATCATCTTTGATAACTCAGGATAAGAACCAACCAGCGTGTGGAAAGATGAGGCAAACTGATCAAACATCCCACTATTTCAGTACTTTAGGTGTGATGTTATGAGGTCCTGTGTTAGGGTGATGTTAGTATCAGAGGAGGAAAACAGGTATATATGAGAACTGTTGCAAAGGTGAGATCAACAGGATATAGTAACTAATTAGCTGGGGAGGGAGGGAGCGGGAAGTACAATGAGAATGGAAGATCATGCTTATATCTGGGATACTCGAATGTTGGGTATCCTAATTAGGAATAGGGATGGTCAGAAGTGGGGAAAGGGTCTTAGGGAAAAACAAAAGACTTTATACAAAGTACAATAACTTCAGTTTTGGACATATTGAACTTTTGATGGCTATGGGACACCCAATTTGTCTAAATGTCTCAAATCTAGTTGAAGATGTGAGTTTTGAAGCTAGAATAGTGTTAGGGTCAGATAAGCAGAATAAGAATCATAAGTCTACAAATGATAATTGAAAACCATGTACAGTGATGAAATCACCAATTGAAATAATATAGAATAAAAAGAGAATAAGTCCAGGACAAAGCCTTGAATGAAATTACTTGAATAATGATACAGTAAAAGATTGAAAATAGATCAGTCAATCTCAGTCTAAAAATACTTTGTAATCCAATTCCTTTTCACATAACTTTAAGTCAGGGTATTTAGGTGGCACATTTAATAGAACTCCTGCCCTGGAGTCAGAAGGACCTGAGTTCAAATATGTCCTCAGACACTTGACACTTACTGATTGTGTGACCTTCGACAAGTGTCTAGTCATTGGATACAAGTGACTCCAGAGGAGAAAATAAGACTGGTGACTTAGCACAGCCTCCCCTCAATCAAATCCAGTTTACATCCTTGTCATGGTCCTCTTCAAGAATGAAGGACAAACATAACACAAACCATGTTATATATGAATGAAAATTTAAAATTCTTTTAAATATCTAATGAATTCCATCTAAGGTTGAAAAATGAATATAATTAATCAATAATGTCTTAACTATACAGTTGATACATTATCCAAAAACGGTAAGAATAAGATTGGGCAAGAATTCAATAAATGCACTATGTTCAGCACACATTTTTAATTTTTCATTAAATTCATTAAATTTCTTATTTAATAATGTGATTTTCTCTCAGACCTAAGGTACAACTCTGCTCTGATTTTTTTTCTCTAGCTCATAGTGTTCTAAGACTTTAGCTTCAAATATATTATGTCACACATACTATATTTCATTAGAAGTTGAATTCTTTTTATTTCTTCCAGTTAAATTATCTGTTTCCAATCCATCAACTTTTTTTTAGCAACCATCATATTTAAAGTGCTGATCTAGGCTCTAGCAAGTAAATATAAACCTTGAAATAATATCTTGTTCTAAAGGAATTTGTTTTATTATGTTATTTACCAAATAAAACTGATTTTGCAATATTTACAGTAAATACATATTTATTATATTTCCTCAGGATTGAAATAACTTTTTATGGTAGTATTTAATAGACTAATTATATTATCTGCCCATTTCTTTCCTAAGGAAAATATTAGAAGAATTCCCATTCCCAAACTGTCTTTTAAAGTAGACAGGTTGCAATTAACCCAACAGCAGGAGAAAGTAGCTGGAGGGTCTTTTTAACAAGAGACTCAGTCTTCTATCTCCAGGTTTTGCTCATTCTGGCTGACTGAGGCTGGATTAATTGCCTTTAATTATCTTGCTTAATTACCCTAACTAGGACCATATCTGTCTGTGTCCAGCTAGTGCCAAGGACTTGAATTCCACAGGGCAGAATTGTCTTTCTCCATGTTATCTTTCTCTGAAACCCTTCTGCCTTCTTTGTCTGGCTGAATGCCGAACTCTCAAAAGCACATACCTGGTGTCACCACGATCTTTCCCTTAGTGTGTTGACCTTTCTCTCTTCTAATCAAGAAAGCTAATTCTCAACTCCTCCCTTGAAGAAGGTCTATAGGTATCATCCTACAATAAAAATTTCTCTTAGCTATACAAGATTTAGCTTTTTTGTAACTGAGTACTAAAAAAGATTCCTAAAAACTATCTAAAAATAGTTTCAACTTTTCTCTGTTGCAGAAATATTGTAAAACATGTTACCAACAGAATGTTTTTTACAGAATAAAAGTTACAAGTTAGCTACCTGAGGACAGGGACCCTTATATTTTATCCTTATAATTTAAATGTATTGCAAAAAAGCAGGCATTTGATCTATTCAAGTTAATTATCTTTCCTAAAAAAAAATTGCATACTTCCAAGAATTGCAAAATTGTAAGACTGAAAATAACTATTCATGCAACATAGTGCAATGAATCTCCATGACTTCATCTAAAATGTTCTGAGATGAGATATCAGATTTTTTTAAGGATCTGAATTTTCTGCAATTTATATTTTAAATTAACGTCCTCCCCTGTCACTTAGGTAAAATCTTTATTTTAAACTGAAAACTGTCCCTGAGTTTTTTCACAGTGGGAAATAGGTTGCCTCCAGTAGTATACAAAGAGAATTTGAAATATAATCATTGATTTTCTTATTATCAATGTTATTCTGATTTTTCTTATGTAGATATATATAAGTAAAATACATTACTTTTCATCTAAGAACTTTGAGGTAGTGCTTGATAAAAATTTTTTTGTTATTGTTAGTTCAAATGAATTTTTTGTTTTTCTTGCAAGACAATGAGGTTAAGTGACTTGCCCAAGGTCACACAGCTATGTAATTATTAAGTGTCTGAGTCTGGATTTGAACTCAGGTCCTCCTGACTTTGGGGCTGGTGCTCTACTCATTGTTCCATCTAGCTAACCCCTAAAATAATTAGTACTATTCTCTTGTTATTTTAATCAAATAGGTTTATAATTGTACAGGTATATTTTATAGTGTTTTTATGTGCTTACGCTATTTGTAGTCATAGATATTTTATGCACATATGTACGTATAGATTTGCATGTAAAATTATAAAATCACAATATGCATATTCACATTTACACATTTATATAAAATTCATCCTCCCCCATTCTTCCATACCTTGTCATAGTTAAAATTTATACTAATAGTAATGCTTCATGTTTATGCTTCTCTTGCAAGCTTAAACATACATTTTAATAGCTCTAATGTTTTTTGTTATCCAACAATGAGAAATGTAAAAGTTCATGATTTTTTTTGACTTTAATAATAACAACAATCCCTAAAAGATAGTATAAAGGGAATATTCATGAAATACTCATTTAAAAACCTCGCAACAATTAGATTCTTTCCATTATCAGAATAATTGAAGCTAAAATGGATATAGATCAAAAATCTTCTATACCTTAGTAAATACCTTCATGAGTGATAATGGTCGAAAAATGTATATCTCTTATTAGCTAATAGTCACACATGAGTTCTCTTAAATCGTCAATCTCTTCAGGTAAGTGCAGACTTTTCTTTTGTGTAGAACCTATCTGCCAGAGTTTGACTCTATTAACAAAGATTTCAAGAATTCAGGGGCATTCTATGCCTATACAAAGTTTAACATAGGACTTCTTTGGAAGAGGAGGTTGACAAATTCGCAAATATAATTAAATTCATTAAAACAATGATAATACTTGAATTAAATGTAACTTTATGAAATATAAAATAATAATTTGTTTTCTCACTTCATTTGATCATTTGTCATTTCTTTTACTGATATATATGCTTGGGAATATTCTTGGCCTGCAGTCTACAAATAATGGATCAATTTCTGGGGTTTATCCAGAGCACAAGATTTTTTTCATGTGAGAGATTACATTTATATGTTTTAAATCAATCAATAAAAAAAGACTACAATTGTGACCTATTTCATAGAAACATTACATCTTTTACCAAACAAAATAAATGCGATGGTAATTAATTTAATTTGATATCATTTAAAAGACAATTATTTCAAAATTTATACAGAACAGTAGCTCTGACGAATATGTTTCTGTTCTCTTTTTTTTCTTTCTAGGTTATTAATGCCATTTATAAACCAATACCTTCTGAAAAAATGAACTTTTATTTTAGTATTTGTTTTTTAGGGTACATTAAAACTAGAATGTTTCATTGTTATTTTTATTGTTAGTTTATGTAAAAATTTTGCTACTTTGCACTGTTTAGTATAATATTTAAATATGGCCTGTCCATTATCTACCTCTATCTCTGTGCTAACATATCTTATTCTTTTTCCAAATTAATTTAAATTCTTAACTTCAAATAATAAGAAATTGAGAAATGTCCTTTAATGAATTGGTCCAAAGCAGGTGAGTAGTTCTACTTTTATCCAATCCATTGTTCAGCAGATGAAAGAGACTTGAACTATCTTTGATTAAAAACAGAACAGTTTTTTAAACCTTTTACAAGCTGTGTTAATAATTAAAGGTTCCTAGATGACAAGTATCATTTCTTCATAAAAAAGATACTTAGAGTGTGAAAGGACATTAAAAATAAATGACTAAGTTAGAAAAATGTTTAGATTCCCTTAATTGAACTTGATTTTTATTATTGTAAAGGTGGTATTACAATGGGAGGAAAAGACTTAAAATTACCTAGAATTTGTGAAATGCTGTAATTTTAATGTGCAAGCAAGAAAATGATTATATTTTATTATGTGTCATATTACACATAACAGATGTTCCTAAAACCATCTCATTTTTGTCTGATGGAAAGGATTAGATTACCAATAGTAGTTTCATTTAGAAAACATTCAGGAAATAAGGAGATCATTGTAAATAAAGTGAAACATGAGTATATCACTGAACACAAGTATATATATATATATATATATATATATATATATATATATATATATGTATCATGTATAAATATATATGCATATATATATACATATATGTATATATACGTGTGTGTATGTATACACATCCATGCATGCATTTATATATATACATTCACTCATAATTAAGGATTTTGCTTCCTATAACATTATATCTAGGAATATGCAATCTTACTTATTTAGTAGAATTTAGAAATGAATGAAAGGACAAGAATTAGACTGTTAACTTTAGCAATATGTTGATTATTTTAACTACTTTAATTGATTAACAAATATATACTGACAGTTGATAATGAATTTATATTGCAGTAAATTGATGAATTATCCAAATTAATTGATAAATTAGATAGCTCATTTGGCTTCATCTAGAAAACAACATTAGTAAAATTATTCCAGGGTACAATTTAAAAAGTGACCTAAAACCTTCTATATGTTCATCCATTGACCTTTGAGCTTTATATAGTTTAGATTCTTCTTAAATGAAGGGTTTCTATGATTCATAGCCATATGGTTGAAATAAAAGATAGTAGTTTGAAGTCATTAAAAAATGGATAATTTTCCAAATGTGATTCAATCTCTTCTATTCAATAGCAAAATATTGGCACATCTCATCTGGAATAGATATTTATGTCCTCTATAGCTAATTATATAATTATTTAGTACTCATCATGTCTATGACAATCAAACCTTGACCCATTTATAAAAATAATTGATTTGTTTTTTCAGCTTCAAATCACAGTTGTTTTAAGCCAATCTGTTTTTTGCAAGGTTTTGAAGTTTTCCTTTATCTCCTTCCCTCTCTCCTTTCCCTCCTTCTCCCGTGAGAGAAAGCAATCTGTAATAGGCTTTATATTTATAGCCATGCTAAACAAAAGATCCATATATATCATGTGGTAAGAGAAGAATCAAATCTAAATGTAAGAAAGAAAATAACAGAAAGGGAAAAACAACATCAAACATAAGTCAACTTTAACAAAAAATGAAGTTAATAAGCTTTGTTGACCCATTTTTTGTATTGGCATGAATAAAATCTATTTTTCTTTTCTTGACTTTAATAATAACAAAATATATTTCATTGAGTCACTTAGAAGGTATGAAATATTAAGTATACAAATGCAATAGTACCATTATTGTTACAACAAATAATAGTTGCTGAGCCCCGGGCAATGGGATGTTATGACTTATCCTTTTCTCTGGTAAGGCCTCCTTTTCTCCTCTTTAGCTGATCTATACCTTGGTTTAATTCTGAGACTTTGGAATCGATTTCTTTTGTTAAACTCTTTGGCTCTTTAGAGGAAATACTCAAAGTTTAGGCTTTGGATCATGCTTAAGGGTTCCTAAAAAAGTGAAAAGAAAAATATTTTATATATAATATAATCTAATTATCAGAAGATATTCATTCACACCAAAATGCTTATAACAGGCATAAGGCTTCAGTATATACATTGACAACAAGATAAAACAAGATTTAGTAACTGATAACCATAGTAATATATTTTTGGAAGGTTGTAAAGCAGTTCTTAGGTCCATGGAACAATCACATTATATTTCATTTCAGCCCTGTGCCACACATTTCATTTCCTTCAGATTCCTTTCATTTGGTCAGATTGACTAGCTTCCAGGATCATCATCCTTGATGAAGTACATTGTAAGCATTGATAAAATCTTGGATTTTTTTAATTTTTGCAATGCAGATGTGGTTAAGTGGCTTGCCCAAGGCCACACAGCTAGGTAATTATTACATGTCTGAGGTTGGATTTGAACTCAGGTACTCCTTACTCCAGGGTCAGTGCTTTATCCACTGTGCCACCTAGATGCCCCTTAAGCATTGATATATTCTTTTTATTCTTTTTTATTCATTAAGGATTTTATTTGAGTTTTACAATTTTTCCCCAATCTTACTTCCCCCCCAACCCAGGAAAGCAATCTGTCAGTCTTTACTTTGTTTCCATGTTGCACATTGATCCAAATTGAGTGTGATGAGAGAGAAATCATATCCTTGAGGAAGAAACAAAAAGTATACGATATAACAACATCAGATAATAAGATATGTTTTTTTTTCTAAATTAATGGGAATAGTCCTTGAACTTTGTTCAAACTCCACTGCTCTTTATCTGGATACAGATGTTCCATTGTAGATAGTCCAAAATTGTCCCTGAGTGTTGCACTGATGGAACGAGCAAGCCCATCAAGGTGGAACATCACCCCCATGTTGCTGTTAGGGTGTACAGTGTTTTTCTGGTTCTTCTCATCTCACTCAGCATCAGTTCATGCAAATCCCTCCAGGCTTCCCTGAATTCCCATCCCTCCTGCTTTCTAATAGAACAATAGTGTTCTATGACATACATATATCACAATTTGTTAAGCCATTCCCCAATTGAAGGAAATTTACTTGATTTCCAATTCTTTGCCACCAAAAACAGGGCTGCTATGAATATTTTTGTACAAGTGATGTTTTTACCCTTTTTCATCATCTCTTAAGGATATAGACCCAGTAGTGGCATTGCTGGATCAAAGGGTAAGCATTGATATAATCTTGAATGAATTCTAAACTTCTCAAAAATGTAGTTAATAGTCTCTATGTATGGGAACATTCAGCTTGGAATTAGCATTCATGAACCCACTATCAGATAAATAAATAACAAAACAGAAGAAATAAATAAATTTTAATCAAGTTAAAATCACCAACCTAAATAATTCTAGATATTAGGCCCTTAGAATCAGAATAAGGCAGTTTTTTTTTTATCTGCCATGTCAAATAGTTGACACATTCACTTTGTTGGCAATTGAAATTCATAGATGTTTTTCACAACCACTTCTCTTAAAGATTTTAGAAATTTTACTTAAGGTATGTTACACTTTCCTCAGATATTGGTGTTACTGCCCCCCAAAAAAGGCATATGGAAGAAGGTAATATTTACTTATCAATATACATGTTGTTTATCTAGTGTAGAATGTAGACTTCTTGACATTTGTTATATTTCTTTTATATGTTGTATTCCAGGAAACTGATACCATGCATGTTAACTGGTAGATATTAAAAACAAAATAAAATAAAATATATCCTGAATCAAAATGAAAACTGAAGACTAAATGGAAATGAAGTAAAAATAATGTTAAGATCAAGGATGAACCAAGTATGTCCATTCTCTCATTATTATTCAATCTTATAATAGATATGTTAGTTGTAGCAATATACAAAAAAGAAATTGAAGGGAAAAGAATGGGCAATGAAAATTCAAGACTATCACTTTTTTTTTAGTTTTTGCTAGGCAATGGGGTTAAGTGGCTTGCTCAATGCCAAACAGCTAGGTAATTATTAAGTGCCTGAGTCTTGATTTGAACTTAGGTAGTCCTGACTCCAGGACCAGTGCTCTATTCACTGCGCCACCTAGCCACCTACACTTTTTTGTTTTTTTACAGATGTTGTGATAGTATACCAAGATTTTCAACTAAATCAACTAAAACCCCAACCAAAACAATGAAGGGTATAAAACAAATCATGTAAATCATTGGCACTTCCATGTATTAACAACAAAAACATAAGAAAGAGATAAATTCCAATTGAAGTAAACATAGATTGCATAAAATATCAACCCAGAGATTACATGAACACAATCTCAGAATACTTTTCAAAGAAATTAAGTTAGATTTAAACATTTTAGAAATATTTATTACTTATTGATAGACTGAGCCAATTTAATAAAAATACATTATCTAAATAAATGTACTTGTGCAATACCACCATTTATATTACTAAAATTTTTTTATAGGGTTAGCAAAATATAGCAAAAAATTAAATGGAAGAACAAAGGTCAAGTATAGAAATGGAATCAATGAGAAAAATGAAGGAAAGCTAGCTACCAGATCTCAAACCATACTACAAAGTAATAATCATCAAAAGAATTTCAAACTTCATAAACAGTGGAAAAGACTAAGAATACAATATACAGAAATAAAGGATCACAACAGTCTAACAGCTGACAAAGTCAAGTTTTTGCTTCAGTGACTTCTTAAGAAAAACTGCAGGAAAAAATAGAAAACAGTGTGGAAGAAACTAGGCATAGACAGCATTTCATACTGTATACTAAGTGTTAAATGGGTATACAATTTAGAAAGAAAAGGTGATATATAAGCAAAGTAGAGTAACAGAGAAATATTTTTTTAATTCTATAAATAAGGAAAAAATTTATGATCAAACAAGAGGTAGAAAGTTCCTCAAGATGTAAAATGAATAATTTTGGTTGCAAGATGTTAATTTTTGCAGAAACAAAATAAATTTAAAGTAAGCAAGACTGGGGGTGAAGGGGGCTAGTAACTGCAGCAAGGTTCTCTGACAAAAGTCTCATTTCTCAAACAAATAGGAAACTGAGTCAAATTTATATAAAAAGAGCTATTCCTCAATTGATGAATTGTCAAAGGATAGGAAGAATTGACTTTTTAAAGAAATCAAATATATAAAATCAAATATATTAAAAAATACTCTAAATCAATATTATAAGTAGATAAATGTAAATCAAAAGAATTCTGAGATACTGCTTCAGGCTTGTCAGACTAGCTAGCATATGACAAATGGAAAATGAAAAATTTTGTAGAGGATATTGAGCTGCGAACTGGCACAACAATTTGAGGAACAATTTGGTACTATGCCCAAAGTTATTTTAATTTAGCAATACTATTCCTTGGTCTGTATCTCAAAAAGATCAAAGGAAGAAGAAAAGGACCTAAATAAACAAAAAATATTTATAGAATGTTGTGTGTGTGTGTGTGTGTGTGTGTGTGTGTTTAAAAAGAATTGGAAATTGAAGGGAGATCCATCAATAGGGAACTAACTGACAAAGTCTGTTATATATAGTGATAGAATAACTTCCAACTATTAAAAATGATGCAAGCAATACTTTCAGAAAATCCTAGGCAACCTCATACAAATTAATGCAATGTATAGTGAACAGAACTAGTACCACTGCAATGTACCTAGTACCTAGAAATAGAAATAGAAATATTGCAATGATAATCAACTACGAAAGATAGCTACTCTGTTCTATACAATAATTTAAGTCATTTCCAAAGGACTCAAGATAAAAAATACTACATATTTGCATAGAGAAAGTTGATGAACTATGAGTATAAATTGAATCATATTTTCAATGGGAATGTGTTTTGCATGAATTTACATTTATAGTATCAAATTTATTATCTTTTCATTAAGTGAGAAGCCAAATGCAGACAAGAATTTGAAATAAAATTTTTAAAGATGATCTTAAAAAAAGAACATTGAAAAACATAAAAAAACTTTTAGGTTCTTATATAGTGAAGTCAAATATTTTACATTATGTTTACCTCGATTAAATATTTTTCTTTGTTTTTTCTTTTAAATTATTGCATGCCAAGTTCTGTTAAGACACATCTTATGTTATCATACATGTTAACTATCTGTTCCAATTTCATGTAAAACTACAAATTAAGATAATGAAGCCATGAATGCCACAGTATTTTATAGATACTTAATTTGCTGTGATTTAGCAAACAGTCTTTATGAGTTGCTGTGATTCAAATATCACCCTGTAGTAAAATGATCATTTATATTCTTGGAATTTTGCTTGGTTGGGTCCTCAAACATTAGACATGGAACCTGAACTATATAGGACCTGCCAAAACTCACATGCTAAAGGTCTTTTCTCAAGAATCCAGTTTTCATTAAATTAAGATGGATCAACCAAATCAGAATTCTGATGAAAAGAACCTTTAGTCATCAATATATGTACTAAGATATCCACAATATTAAGATATAAATTAATTAAGAAAATGTAATATTTCTGAGGCATTGCACTAAATACCTATTTGAGCCAACATCTAAACCTTTATTTAACCAGTTCTTCATTCTCTTGAATATACTGTTGTTTAGCTGACACTTCATAATCTTGTCCACAAAAATAACACTTAGAGATTATTTTAAAGATTTCCCTGAAATCTATTGTATGCTCTTGGTTTACCTATCTAGTAATTCTTTATTAAAAAAAATTATATTTTTCTGGTATGACCTATTTATATGAAGACAGAGATTCTAGCTAGAAAGCTTTAGTTCTCTTTATAAATTATCTTAAACTACCCTTTTAATAATAGTCTAGAATTTTACCAAGAATCAAAGTCACTCCTTTGTTTCTCTTTTTTAGATACAATTTTTTTCTTTTAATTTATTTTTAGTTGGGAATGCATCTTTCTCCCTACCATGTTATAATACTTCTTTAGAATATGCATCATGCTTAATTAATTTCACTGATAAATATGGGAGAAAAAATAGGTAAATGGGAATTTTTCAAGAACAAATGATTAGGAAACTAGAGGACATTAAGTTAAGATCAAGTAGATTAAATAAGTATTGCTTTGTTAAATACCAAAGCGAATGTCAAGAAAAAATTTTATTAGGAATTCAAAGGTAATAAAATCAAAAAGCTCATGTTTCCTGAATTTTTAAAATGAAATAAATAGGAGCAGCTAGTTGGCTCTGTGGATAGCACACCAGTTCTGGGGTCAGGAGGACCTGAGTTCAAATTGAGTCACTGACTTAACTGTGTGACCTTGGACAAGTCCCTTAACCCCTTTGCCTTGCGAAAACCAAAAAAAAAAAAAGAAGTCAAGATTAAACCACTTTGTGACACAGTGGAAAGAACAAGGAACATAGTTTCAAGACAAAGCTCTATTCCTAAGGAGCTGAGTGACTGGGCAATTCTTTTGACTTTTGGGACCTCAGTCTCATCCTCCATAAAAGAACAAAGTTTGACTAGATGGTCTCTGAATTTCCTTCT
>NC_133660.1:78693747-78751992 GCF_037893015.1 Macrotis lagotis
AATGGGATTAAGTGGCTTGCCCAAGGCCACACAGCTAGGTAATTATTTAGTATCTGAGACCGGATTTGAAACCAGGTACTCCTGACTACAAGGCCACTGCCACCTAGCCACCCCAAGGCATTACTTTAAATAGAATTTCTCTCTCTATCTTTTGCCCTTTGGTTTTATTGTTATAGATGTTTATTTTATATAATTATATATACATATTATATCTCTTTAATAATATATCTTTGCTGAATTTGTGAATTGATTCAAGTAGTTTTTAAGATGATTTTCTAGGATTCTCTAAGTATACCATCACAACATCTGCAAAAAATGAAAGTTTTGCTTCTTCAAAGACAATTCTAATTCCTTCAATTTCTTACACTACTTTTATTGCTAAAGGTAAACATTTCTATTACCATATTGAAGAGTAATAGTGATAATGGATGTCCTTGTTTCATTCTTGATCTTATTAGAAATTCTCTTAGTTAATTCCCACTACATATGTTTATTGTTGGTTTTAAGAACTACTTGTTTATTCTGAAACTCTCTAGTGTTTTTTAATAAGAAGGAATGTTGCTTTTTGTCAAAGATTTTTTCATCATTTACTGAGATAATCTTATGATTTTTATTGGTTTTGTTATCGATATGTTCAATTATGTTAATTGTTTTCCTAATATTAAACCAATCCCGAATACCTGGTATAAATCCAACTGAACATGGTGTATTATACTAGCAATAACTTGCTGTAATCTCTTTGCTAAAATTCTGTTTAAGATTTTTGCATCAATTTTCATTAGAGAGGTTGATCTTTATTTATCTTTTTCTGTTTTGGCTCTTCTAGGTTAAGGTATCTGCATAATATTGATGCTATAAAAGGAATTTGGCAGAAAATTTATGTCCTTTTTTTGTTTATTTTTTTTTAGATTTTTGCAAGGGAATGGGGTTAAGTGGCTTGCCCAAGGCCACAAAGCCAGGTAATTATTAAGTGTCTGAGACCGCATTTGAACCCAGGTACTCCTGATTCCAAGGCCGGTGCTTTATCCTAGCTGCCCCATATGTCCTTTTTTAAAAAAACAGTTTATGTAGAATTGGAATTAATTTTTTTCTTCAATGTGGTAGAATTCATTTGAAAATTCATTTGGATCTGGAAACTTTTAGGGAATTTATTGATTATTTCTTCAATTTCTTTTTCTGAAGTGCCACTAAGTACTTTATTTCCTTTTGTTTTAGTGTGGGTACTTTGTATTTTTGTAACCATTCATTTCATGCAGATTATCAAATTTATTGACCTACAGTTTGGGAAAATAGTTCCAAATTATCTCTTTAATTTTCTAATTTCCTCTTCCTTGATGGTCAGTTGAACCTTTTCACTTTTGAAACTGGTAATCTGTTATTCTTCTTTCTTTTTTTAAAGCAAATTAACCAAAGGTTCATCTAATTTATTCTTTTTTCATAAAACCAAGTCTTAGTTTTATTTTTTTGCAATGGTTTTCTTGCTTTCAAATTTATTAAACTTGCCTTTAAATTACAGAATTTGTAATTTGGTATTTATTTGGGAATATTTAATTTGTTATTATTTTAGCTATTTTACTTGCATAAACAATTCATTGATCTCCTTTTTCTCTATTTTATTCATATAAGGATTTAGAGATATAAAATTTCCCCTAAAATTACTTTGACTGCATCCCATATATATTGTTATTATATTTCATTGTTATCATTTTCTTAAATGAAATGATTATTTCCATGATTTATTGTATGATCCACTCATTTGTTAAAATTATTTAGTTTCTAATTAATTTTTGGTTTATCTTTTCATGGTCCTTTATTACATGTAATTTTTAAAGAATCATGATCTGAAAAAGAATGTATTTATTATTTCTGCCATTCTGCTTTTGATTGTGGTCAATTTTGGCATAAGCATCATGTACTGAAGAGAAAAAGGTAGATTGTTTTCTACCCTCTTTCTATTTTCTCCAGAAGTCTATCATATCTAAATTTTCTTAGATTTTTTTGCTTTCTTAACTTACTTCTTTTTTATTTTGTGGTTGGATTTATCTAGTTCTGAGAGAGGGAGTTTTAAGTCCTCACTATTGTAGTTTCATGGTCCATATATACTTGTAATTCATTCTACTTCTTCTCTAAGAATTTGGATGCCATGCCACTAGATATCTATATGTTTAATAATGATAAAACTTCATTGCCTATGGTGTTTTTTAAAAGGATTGTTTTTTATTCCTTATTCCTCTTAATGAGATCTATTTTTGCTTTTCCTTTGTCGCAGAATACAGGATTGTTACACCTTATATTTTATCTTCCAGTGAAGCATAATATATATACATATACATATACATATACATATACATATACATATACATATACACATACACATACACATACACATACACATACATATACATATTTTGTGAGGCAAATGGGGTTAAGTGGCTTGCCCAAGGCCACAGCTATGTAATTATTAAATGTATGAGACCAGATTTGAACCCAGGTACTCCTGACTCCAGGGCTGGTGCTTTATCCACTGTGCCACCTAGCCAACCCTGAAGCATAATATATTTTGCTTCAATCTTTTACCTTTTCTTTGCTACAAATGTTTTCTTGTACAAACATATTGTAGGATTCTGGTTTTTAATGAATTCTACTATCATCTTCCTCTCTATGGGAAAGTTCATCCCATACACATTTTCAGTTAAGATTGTTAATTCTGCATTTTCCTCCATGCTATCTTTCCTCCTTTTCACTTTTCTCTTCCTTTTCCTCTTATTCCTTCTCTCTGATGCTTTGCTCTCTTTCTCCTTTAACTGTTCTTTTGTTTATAACTTTTACTTTATTTTCACTTTTACCTCCCCCTTTACTTTTTTCAGTCCCTTCTTCATTCCCCCACTTCCTTTTAGGGTAAGATAGATTTTTAAACCCAATTGGAAATGTATATTATTCCCTTACTAAGTCAAATCTATCAAGTAAGATTTACTCAGTGTTCACACCCAGTTTTTATCCTCTGCTATGATAGGTTTTCCATGTTTTTTAATCCACTAGTGCCTGACCATCTTCTGGTATAGTCCTCCTTTTTTATGTTTTTATTCCTTTAAGTCTGTCTTGTACTTATTATCCCCCTTGATAAAATATACTCCTTTTATATGACCTGATAGTCACTCAAAATACTCTCCCTTTCCTGTCTCATTTGTAGAGCTCTACAATCTTCCTCAACCAAAGTAGCAAGTACATTGTCTCCCACTGTTCCTTTAGCATCCCAACCATGGTTCCAAAATCCTCTTATGGATTGAGACAAGATCACTTTCTATCTCTTTTTGTTTAAGTCTTTTAAGCAAGCTCCCACCCTCTGCCCCTATTGTACTACAAACTTCTAGGTATCTAGTAAAGTCAGTTCACTTGTTTTTGCAAGGCAGTGGGTTAAATGAGGTCACACAACTTGGTAATTATTAAGTGTCTGAGGCCAGATTTGAACTCAGGTGCTCCTGGCACCAAGGTCGGTGCTCTATCCACTACGACATCTATCTGCCTGGTTAATTCACTTTGGAATTAGTTATGTATAGAGATTCTAAGTATTGTAAGTACTGGGATACCCTGAAGATTTATCTTAAGAACTTTAGAATGGATTGCAAGGCTTGGAAGACCCTGACACATTACTACCCAGCCTGGGGTACCCTCATCAGAGACAGTGTTTAGCTCTGTGCCTGGGCTGCATCGGCAACAACTTGGCCAGCAATAAGTCAGGAATCAGAACTCAGCCCATAACAAAAAACTTCGAGACCAAACTCCTATATCCCAGGAACAGAGCTCAACAATCAAATTAACAACAACAACAACAACAACAAACGAAGAGAAAAAAGCACTAACCACAGAAAGTTACTGTGCAGATAGATATCATAAAAATGCCATTTCAGAAGAAGTAGAGACAAATTACCTACATGGGACATCTCAAAGGAGTCTATGAATTAATTGTATTCAAATCCAAAAATCTCATAGAGACCTTAAAAAATAATTTGAAAGTCAAAGAAGAGAGGAAGAAGGGAAATAGAAAAAAGACTGGGATCCATGCAAGAAAATTGTGAAAAATTGAGTAATCAACTCCTTCAAAAGCAAAAATTACCAACTGGAAAAGGAAAGTTACTTCAAAAAATAATATTGATCAATTGTAAAAGGAATGAAACTCATCTAAAACTCAAATTGACCAACCAGAAAAAGAATGCATCTCAGCAAAATTGGTTAAACTGGAAAAAGAAACACAAAAGAAGAAGAAAAAAAAAACTTAAAAATTGGAATTGGGCAAATAAAAACTAAAGAATTTATGAGACACCAAGGTTTCATCAAATAAAATAAAAAGGAGAGCGGTTAGGTGGCTCAGTGGATAGAGCACCGACCCTGGAGTCAGGAGTACATAAGTTCAAATCTGGCTTCAGACACTCAATAATTGCCAAGTTGTGTGGCCTTGGGCAAGCCACTTAACCCCATTGCCTTGCAAATACTAAACTAAACTAAACTAAAAACTAAAATAAAATAAAATAGAAAGGCAGAAAAATGGCAGAAAATATAAGTAATATATTAATTAATTAATATTAATTAAATAATAAAAAATAGTAATATAATTTTAGGAAAAGCAAATGACCTGGAAAATAGATCTGAGAAATAATTTATGAATTATTTATTTACTAGAAAGCCTAAATCAAAAAAAGACTCTGAAAATTATCTTTCAGGAAATTATCAGGGAGAACTGTCTCAATAAATTAACTAAATAAGACAAAATAGTCCTTGAAGGAATATACAGAGCAAGTCCAGAAAGAGATACCAGGATAAAAACTTCAAGGACTGTAATAGTCAAATTTCAGAATCCTCAAATGAAGGAGAAAATACCAGAAGTGGCCAAAAAGAAGAAATTTAAATAAAAAAAACCCCACAATCTGAATTACACAGGGATTCTCTGTTTCAATATTAAAGGATCAGAGAGCTTAGAATATGGTATTTTGGAGGGTTCCTTAAATCACAACTAAGAATTTGCTATCCTGTAAAATTCAGCATATTCTGTTAGGGAAAAAGAGAGGTGTTCAGTGAAATAGAGGACTTCCAAAATTTTCTGATTAAAAAGAGAATTCAATATTCAAATACAAGACTCAAGAGGCATGAAAAGGTAAATGGAAAAGGGCGGGGGAAACATATGATAGTCAAGAACAATGAATTGCATGCAATCTATAAGGCCAGATGTCACTTGTAACTCAAGTATTTTATTTCTCTTAGAACAGTTAAAGGATTGAATATAGCTGAAGAGATTGTACTTAGAGGATATGGGTATGGTTGGTTTTTGTCCTTTGTTATCAAAGAAAACCAAAATGAATCACTATGACTGAGACAAATTACCATGCATCTGACTGTGACTGATCAGACCAATATGAGCTCATGAATACTCAGAATGCCCAAGTGAACACTTGGGCTATTTTTTCCCCCTCTAAATTTATATATCTCACATTTCCTCCTATGCATAGGTTTGTTTTCTCTTTTATGTCCAAACTCTACCCATACAATGATTTTTTCCAGACTCAGTCCCATCTCTTGACTCAGTGCTTCCAGGGTTCAAACTTTGTCTGGGATTAAGACCCTACCTGCTGGATTGCTAACTAGAGGCTGGGACCTGTGCTTCTCTTTAGCTGCTGGGTCTTGGTCTCCACTATGACTAAAATTCTCCTATTGGCTTTCCCACTCTCCTACCCAGCTGGGCTTTCCTTCCCCTTTTCTCCAGCCCTTAACTAAAGAGCCTCCACAATGTGCAAATCAAGTTGCAAACTTGTTTTGATCTTTTTTTCTTGGGGGGGAAGGGAGGAGATCTTTAGTTTTAATGTACATGTAGAGACTTCATTTAACACTTGTTAGGAAAAAGCTCCAGCTTCACATCCCCATCTTGACTCTGCCCTACAAGTCCTCTGATGGGATATGTCATATTGTCTTCCCCCCCCATTATTTTGTTTTTGTTTTATTGTTTCTTGATTTCTCACAATGTAAATGACTTCCATTTCTTTAATCCTAACTTTTAAGGAATTATTTTCTTCAGTGAAATTGTACTCCTTTTGCATTTGGAGAATTCTACTTTTTAAGACATTCTTCTCCTTTTTAAATTTTTGCACTTCTTTTGCTATTTGCTTAATCTTTATTTAAAGGTTTCATTGGCTGGGGTGGCTAGGTGGTGCAGGGGATTAAGCACTGGACTTGGAGTCAGGAGTACCTAAATTCAAATCCGACCTCAGACACTTAATAATTAATTAGCTGTGTGGACTTGGGTAAGCCACTTAACCCCATTGCCGAGCAAAAACTAAAAAAAAAGTTTCATTTACTTCAGTATTTTTGGTATCTCTATTGTTAAGTTGACTCATTTTTCATGATTTTCTAGCATAATTCTAATTTCTCTTCCTAATTTTTTCCTCCACCTCTCTTACTTTATTTTCCCTGTACTTTCATCTGCCCTAGAGCTATAAGGAGGGATCCAGCTTGGTTACTTAGTATGGAGGACCAAACTGCAACCTGCATCTGAGTGTAGGCTAGCAGCCTACCCTGAGGGAGAGCAGAGAAATATCTGCAGTCTTCCCTGAACCCCGTACCCTCTCTGGGAGTGCAGGCTGCTTTCTTCAGATTCTTTCTGCAGATCTTATGGCCAGTGCTCCTCACTCCACACTCATTCTGGTATAGTAGAGTTCTGTCACCACACCTTCAAGCACTTGCTGGTGATCTCTGAGCTGGGCTGGGATGGGCTGCATTGCACTGTGGCCATGGTTTCTTTTTTTCCAACCTCCTGGTCCTGGTGAAACACACCTTTTCTGCAGAACTTCTAAGTTATCTTGAACTGGGAAAATGTATCACTCATTCTTTCTGTGGGTTCTGCCAACTCTAAATTTTGGCTAGAGTCATACTTTGTTGGCGTTTGGAGTTTTGGGGGGAAGGAGTTCCTGGGAAATTCAGTCTTCATGCTACCATCTTGGTTACACCCCCTCTTACTTTCTTTTCAAAATTATTTTTGAGGTCTTCCATATTCTGTGACTAATTCATATTTTTCTTGAATGCTTTGAATGTAGGCACTTTGACTTTGTTATCTTCTTTGGAGTATGTGTTTCAATCTTCTTTGTCACCACAGTCACTTCCTATGGTAATTTTTTAAATTGCTTCTTAATTTTCCCAACATACTGATTTTTAACTATTTGTTAAAGTAGAGCTCTGTTTCTTGGATGGAGGACAAACTCTTCCACTATGCAATTGTATTCAGAGAGGGATCTAAGGACTTGAAAGTTTTCAGTCTTCTAAGGCAGTATAAATATATATATATATATATATATATATATATATATATATATATATATATTTACTGTTTCCTCTCTGAGCCACCTCTGATGAGAGCGAAGGTTCCCTCATTCCCCCTCACCTTCCCCCCTTCCATATCATTGCAATAGCTCATTGTAATAAAAAAGCATCATAGTATATGAAATATCTTAACCTTTAATACCTCTCCTTTCTCTTACTCACATTACATTTCCCTTTTAGCCATTGACTGCATTTTTATGTTATATTATATCTTGAAACTCAGCTCTCTCCTGTGCCTCATCCATAAAAGCTCCTTCTACCTGCTCTATTAAATGGGAAATTTCCTATAAGCATTATCAGTATCATTTTTCTATGCAGGAATACATATAGTTAATCATCATTAAGCCAACATATTTTATCCTTCTCCTGCACTCTCTATGCTTCACCTGAGTCCTGTACCTGAAGATCAAACTTTCTGTTTGACTCCAGCCATTCCAACAGCAACATTTGAAATTCCCATGGTTCATTGAAAGTCCATCTTTTTCCCTGGAAGAGGATGTTCAGTTTTGCTGGGCAGTTGATTCTTGGTTGCTTTCTGAGCTCTTTTGTTTTCCAGAATATTAAATTCCAAGTCCTATGAGCCTTTAATGTAGTTGCTGCTATGTCCTGTATGATCCTGACTGCAGCTCCACAATATTTGAATTGTGTCCTTCTGGCTGCTTGTAATATTTTCTCTTTGACTTGGAAGTTCTGGAACTTGGCTATAATATTCCTAGGGTTTGACTTTTTTTTGGAACTCTTTCCAGGGGGAATTGGTGGATTCTCTCAATTTCTATTTTGCCCTCTGCTTCTGGGATATCTGGGCAATTTTCCTGTAGGAATTCTTTAAAAAATGATGTCAAGGCTGTTTTCCTGAACATGACATTCAGGTATCCCAATAATTTTTAAATTATCTTTCCTGCATCTGTTTTCCAGATCAGGTGTTTTTTCAATGAGATGTTTCACATTTTTTTTTACTTTTTCATTCTTTTGCTTTTGAAGTATTGTGTTCTGACTTCTCATAAAATCAGCAGCTTCCTTCAGCTCCATTCTAGATTTGAAGGATTTGTTTTCCTCAGAGAATTTTCCTTATCTCTTTTTTCCATATGGCCAATTCTTCTTTTTAAAGCATTCTTCTCCTCAATAACTTTTTGAACTGTTTTATCCATTTGACCTAAGCTGGTTTTTAGCATGCTATTTTCTTTAGCATTTTTTTGGATCTCCTTGACTAAGCTGCTGACTTTTTCATGTTTTTCCTACATCTCTCATTTCTTTTCCCAATTTTTCTTCTATCTCCCTCACTTGATTTTCAAAGTCTATTTTGAGCTCTGTCACAGCCTGAGTCCAATTTCCATTTTTCTTGGAGTCTTTAGATGCAGGAGCTTGTATTTTCTCATCTTCAGGAGCCTAGACTATGATCAGGATATGAATGTGCTCAGAGCCCCAGAGTCCTGTTCCAGGGACAGAGGACAGACCTTGACAGTCCCTCTTTACTCCCCTACTTAGTGGCTGAGTACTCAAGGCTCCTTTGCCTGGGGGCTCTGTCTTACTGGCTCCCCCTGCTTCCAGTTCCTGAATCTGGGCTGCAGTGGCTGCTGCTGCTTGTTGAATGCCCTGAGGTCTGGTTTTCACAGCTCACACTGGCAGAGGTTCCCCACTGATCTTCCAAGTTGTGCCCAGTGCTCCCTGAGTGTAGGTCAGGAAACTGCTACAGCTGCCATGAGCTGCATCCCCCAGTGCCCTGGGGCTGCCTCCAGGAGGCTGAAGTTCCTTCACTCTGGCGGCTACCCCTCTAACCCCATGGAACAGAGCCTTTCCATATTTTCCAGTTTACCTTGGGCTGGAGAACTGCCTAACTGGATCCCTCTATGGCTTCTGCCTCTCAAAAATTTAATTAGAGTCCTTATTTTATAAATTTTGAGAGAGAGTACCTAAGAGAACCTCTTTTCCTGTCACCAATCTTGGCTCCACCTCTGAACTAATTTATTGGAGAAATAAGGATTGTAATCTGGACTATCATTAGGATTAATTTGTAAAAGGTTTTAGCAGGACTTCTAAAGGACTCTTCACATAACTTGGAACCAGAGAAGCAAATTTACTGAAGAGAAGGCAACCTCAGATTTACCTTGAGAATAAGGTCTATTTCAAAGTGTTTCAGAGATGTTTCTAGACTCCAAATATCTACATGGGAATTCAAGTGTCCTATAGAAAATGTGCTGATTAAATGGGCAATGGTAATAAAATACAAAAGACTTTTTGTTAGTGGGTCATTATTGTAAAACTGTTTTTTGTTTCACTATATATTGAGTTCTTTAAATTATTTTTGTGACTTTTTAACTTCTTTTATAAACTGTAGACTTTAGTTTTAGATATTCTTATTTTATGATAAATTAATTCTGTTGTTCTTTGAATGACTAGGGAAAATTGGGACATATCTCCTATCAAAAAAAGGGGGAATAATTAAGAAAATCAAAGTATTCTGAAGCCTTTTTGTACTGTTGTCTGTTATTCTGCTGTGCTATCATTTTTTTATTAAAGGTTTTATTTATTTTGAGTTTTACAATTTTCCCCCTAATCTTACTTCACTCCCCCCACCCCCACAGAAGACAGTTTGTCAGTCTTTACATTGTTTCCATGGTAAACAATGATCCAAATTGAGTGTGATGAGAATGAAATGATATTCTTGAGGAAGAAACATAAGTATAAGAGACAGCAAGATCAGACAATAAGATATAAGCGTTTTTTCCCCTAAATTTAAGGTACTAGTCATTGGTTTTTGATCAAACTCCACAATTCTTTCTCTGGATACAGATGGTATTCTCCATTGCAAACATCCCCAAATTGTCCCTGATTGATGCACTGATGAAATGAGTGAGTCCATCAAAGTTGATCATTGCCCCCATGTTGGGTATATAGTGTTTTTCTGGTTCTGCTTATCTCACTCAGCATCAGTTTATGCAAATCCCTCCAGGTTTCCCTGAATTCCAATCCCTCCTGGTTTCTAATAGAACAATAGTGTTCCATACATATACCACAGTTTGCTAAGCCATTCCCCAATTGAAGGACATTTACTTGATTTCCAATTCTTTGCTACCACAAACAAGGCTGCTATGAATATTTTTGTACAAGTAATAATTTTACCCTTTTTCATCACCTCTTCAGAGTATAGACCAAGAGGTGGTATGCTGGATCAAAGGGTATGCACATTTTTTTACAAATATTTATACATTTATAAAATATTCTTGTTTAAGAGAAAACAAAATACCCCCTCCCCCAAAAAATATAGACTCGCTTGAGTGATAAAGTAAAGGGGAGAGAAAAATTTTAAAATTGAAAAAATAATAGTAATAATTGTAGGTATGGGCAGGTGGTGCAATGGACAGAACACCAGCCCTGGAGCCAGGAGCACCTGAGCCCAAATCCAGCCCCATACACCCAACAATCACCCAGCTGTGTGACATGCAAGCCACCCCAACCACACTGCCCTGCAAAAACCAAAAAAGAAAAAAGAAAAAAAAAAGACTAAAAATAAAATAAAATAGTAATAATACTAGAGGTGGCTGGGTGGCAGATAGCGCAATTGGCCGTTGAGCCAGGACCACCCAGGTCCAAATCTGGCCTCAGACACACAATGATCACCCTGCTATGCAGCCCCAGGCAGGCCACCCAGCTCCATTTGCCCACCACCTCACACAAAATAATAATAATAATAATAATAATGATAATAAAAATGTGCTTCAATCTTTGTTCCAACACCAACTCTGTTGTGGGTGGATAACATTCTTTATGACAAGTCCATCGCAAAAGTTATTTCCATATTTTTCCACCATTGCCATTGCTAATCACAATTCCCTCCTTTCGTATAACTCCACTACCATATACTGTATTTTCTCTCTCCTTTCACCCTGACTCTTCTGTAGGGTAGTTGAATGGCGCAACAGACAGATCCCTGGTTCTGGGGCCAAGAGGCTCCGATCCCCCCCTACCACCCCTTAGGCCCAGTATCCTCCCGGTTCTATGGTCTCGGAGAGGCCATCCAATCCCACCCCCTTGCAAGAAGTAAAAAATAAAATGTGTTATATCTAACCACTCTGCCCCCATGGTCCATCCTCTCCTCCATCACTCACATCCCCCCCATTCCCCCTGTCCCCCGTCCTTCTTACTCCAAATGCCTATACCCCACTGAGTATATATGCTGTTTCCTCTCCTACTCACCTCTGATGAGAGCAAAGATTCCCTCATTCCCCCTTGTCTTCCCCAGTTCCATATCATTGCAATCATTCATTGTGATAAAGAAAAGTCTTATTATATGATATATCTTAGCCTATTCCCCCTCTCCTTTTTCTTTCTCCTATTATATTTGCCTTTTGTCTATTGACTCCATTTTTACACCATATTTTATCTTTAAATTCAACTTTCTCCTGTGCTTCAACTATAAAAGCTCTTTCTACCTGCTCTATTAACTGAGAAGATCCATATGAGTATTATCAGTGTCATTTTTCTATGCAGGAATACATGCAGTTCATCATCATTAAGTCCCTCCTATATTCCCCTTCTCCTCCAATCTCTATGCTTCACCTGAGTCCTGTATTTGAAGATCAGACCTTCTGTTCAGCTCTGGCTATTCCAAAAGGAACATTTGAAATTCCCCTGGTTCATTGAAAATCTATCTTTTTCCCTGGAAGAGGATGTTCAGTTTTGCTGGGTAGTTGATTCTCGGTTGCATTCCAAGCTCTTTTGCCTTCTGGAATATTATATTCCAAGCCCTCTGAGCTTTTAATGTAGTTGCTGCTAAGTCCTGTGTGATCCTGACTGCAGGTCCACAATATTTGAATTGTGCCCTTCTGGCTGCTTCTAATATTTTCTCTTTGGCTTGGGAGTTCTGGAACTTGGCTGTAATATTCCTATGGGTTGGTTTTTTGGGATCTCTTTCTCAGGGGGATCAGTGGATTCCCTCCCTTTCTATTTTGCCCTCTGCTTCTAGGATATCAAGGCAATTTTCCTGTAATAATTCTTTGAAAATGATGTCAAGGCTCTTTTCCTGATCGTGACTTTCAGGTATTCCAATAATTTTTAAATTATCTTTCCTGAATCTGTTTTCCATATCAGTTTTTTTCAATGAAATGTTTCACATTTGCTTCTAATTTTTCATTCTTTTGGTTTTGAAGTAATGAGTCCTGATTTCTCATAAATTCATCAGTTTCTGTGAGTTCTATTCTTTGTCTGAAGGATTTGTTTTCCTCAGAGTTTTCTTTTCTCTTTTTCCATCTGGCCAGTTTTGCTTTTTAAAGCATTCTTCTCCTCAATAACTTTTTGAACTGTTTTATCCATTTGACGTAAGCTGGTTTTTAGCATGCTATTTTCTTTAGCAGTTTTTTGAATTTCCTTGACCAGGCTTCTGACTTCATTTTCATGTTTTTCCTGTATCTCTCTCATTTCTTTTCCCAGTTTTTCTTCTAACTCCCTTATTTGATTTTTCAAAGTCTTTTTTGGAGCTCTGTCATAGCCTGATTCCAATTTCTGTTTTTTCTTGGAGTCTTTAGTCGCAAGAGGTTGTTTCCTCTTCTTCAGACTGAGTATATTGATCCTTCTTGGGATCATAGATAATGTACATCTCAATAGTGTTCTTCTTTTTTCTCTGCTTGCTCATTTTCTCAGCCTAAGCCTATTTTTGGGGTGCTTCATGAACTTTGGGGACACTCCCACAAGGGTCTAAGTGTGTGAGGCTCTGTCCTCCCTTCCTGTCTGTTAATGACCATATGCACCCCCCTCTGCTAAGAGGTTGAGGTGGGGGGGCCCTTGCTGTTCTATGGTGGGGGCCTAGATTCCAATCAGGATCTGAATGTATTCAGAGCCCCAGAGTCCTGTTCCAGAGGCAGAGGACAGAGCTTGGCAGTCTCTGTCTTCACTCCCCTCCCTCAGCTCAATGGGCTAATGCCCTGGGGGCTCCTGCTTACTGGCTCCCCCTGCTTATGTTTCCTGGATCTGGAATTCAGTGGCTAAGCTGCTCCCTATGTGCCCTGAGGGCCAAACTTCCAGTGCTTGCTCTGGCAGAGGTCCCCCACTGTTCCCCCAATATGTGCCCCGTGCTTCCTGGGGGGGCAGGGCAGAGTAGCTCAGGAAACTCCCCCCTGCTGCTGTGAGCTGGGGCTCCCAGCGCCCTGGGGCTGCCTCCAGGATACTTAAGTTCTTGCTCTGGTGGCCACCCCTCTGGCAGGCCGCAGCTCTGATCCCAGGGAGCAGAGCCTTTCTGCTCTTTTCCAGGTTACCTTGAGTAGGAGAACTGCCTCACTGGGTCCCTCTGTGGGTTCTGTCTCTAGAAAATTTAGTTAAAGTCCTTGGTTTCAAAAATTTATGAAAGAGCTCCTAAGACAAGATCTGCTCTTGTTACCATCTTGGCTATGCCCCCTCTGCTATCATTTCTAATATTGCCTTTCTCTGTTTTGGAACTTAGTTCAAAGCTACCTTTTATTAAATAAACTTCCCGAAACCTGGTTTTTCCTCTAATCATTAATTCCATTAACTTGTTCTTTCTTTCTGGGTTTTCTTTTGAATATTTTACCATTTAGCATTC
This sequence comes from Macrotis lagotis, assembly GCF_037893015.1. Lineage (NCBI taxonomy): Eukaryota > Metazoa > Chordata > Mammalia > Peramelemorphia > Peramelidae > Macrotis > Macrotis lagotis. Next base: position 78,707,663 of record NC_133660.1, read on the forward strand.
AATCAAATTATACAAAACTCCTTTTTACTTGTAGAATTAATTCCATTCATGGATTTTATTTTTTCAAGAATATAGTCATGCTTAAAGAGTATATAATTATAGAATTCCTTCCTCTAAAAGAATGTATATTTATAAACATTCATTTTCTTGGGTTGCTATTGTAAAGTATGATGGTATTTTGATTTAATTCATTAAATATGTTTTTTTTAATTGTGGAGATTTTTCCCCTTGTCTTTATTGTTTTGTAGCTTTATTTATGTGTCTTCATGATTTCAGTTCTTTTCCTATTATATTTTCTTTTTATTTGGAAATTGTTGACTTATCTACTCCTTTTTGGGAGCTTTTTTCTTTAATCATGTACTAAAATAAGTTGCCTAAATTTGTATAGCTTTTTAAATCTTCTATGATATTATAATTAATCATTAATAATAATTAATGATTAATTATCTTTAATATTTGAATTTCTTGCTTTGTATTCAATTTTTTAAATTTTGTCCTCTAATTCCTTTTTCATTTCTAATGATTGCTCTACTTGTTCTTCAATTTTAGTTTTATGACCTATTGACTTTTCCCCAGTTTCATTAATATTATTATTGCCATTTCCATAGTTTTTATACTTTGATATAATCTTGCCATTGCCATTACTTTAATCTGTGTTTCCTCTAACATTTTTATTCTCAAAATTATTTTTGTTGATTTTTTGTGAGAAGTGTTGTTAATTCTTCTATATTATTCTTTAATACTTCAAATTGGTTTTCTGTTGTTCAGATCATTACTTGACATCAATTTTTTTTAATGAACGAAGACATGCAATTTCCCAAATTTTCTTCTTGGTGTATCAAATCCATATATGATGAACTTTTCCATTTTGTCAAGGAACATGTTGATAAATATTTAACAACTGGCTCTCTAAAAAAATGTATATGCACACACTTTTACATCTATTCTGTATTATTCGCATTTTCTGTATCACTTTTTAAAGTCTAGACAATTATCAAAACAGTTGATTATCCACAGATTTGCAGCATTGCCAGTTTCTGAGGTATAAATGCTTAGAATGAGAATTTAGCAAGTTTGCCCTTGCAAGGTAGTGTGGGCTGCCTCAATGCACTCCTGCTTACATTCTCTAGATATCTGTCTTAATGATTAACAAGCTCCATTTCATATTAGCTCTCTTCCTCAATTTCTACTTTTTGAACATACTCCTCCAAGAAGATAACATATTTCTGGCTATTCTTTCCAGCATTGTTTGTACTTTCTTTCCACTCCTTTGCACAAGGCAATTTATTGGTCCCAGTAGGGATTCAGTTTGTTACATTCTCCGTACTGCTGTTTCTAGATTTTTCTGTTTCTATCACTTAAACACCTCCTCCTTTGAGATATTTACTCTACACAAATTTGTAGCTCAGTAAACATCCTTGTGGCCATTATCTACTAACTAACAAAAGATTCAACTTCTCTCTCAGTGAATTGAATGCTTTACTTATATTCTGTATTTTTACCCCAATCTCCTTCCTCCATTCTAGTAGATGCCAACATATATTTCCATAATCATTCCAATTTATTAAATTCCAGTTCATCAATTTAGTCATGGCCCTTATCTTTCATCTCCACACTACCAACTTAGCTATATCCAGAAATGATCAATCATCCTTGATCTCACCAGTAATCATAGATGTTGAGCATCCAAATGTAAGAAATGTGAAATAATGTTATCTCATCACTAAAATTTATTTTTATATATTTTCTTCTTCCTTCCTACTCCTAAACTAATTTTTTATCCCCACTGTTAACACCCAGGCTTCCCAGCAACCTTTAGCATTTTCCCAAAATATATGTAATGCTATGGTTGCATTTTATTCTCATTCTTAATCATTTATGTTCTACTGGAGATTAAGTTATAAAATCACATTGACTTGTTCTACAACATATTTGCTATCTCAGATCAACTGGTCTTCACTAAAGCAAGGCAATCACTCTTCTTCATAATCAATTCTCTACTCCACTCACTACACAGCTATTCCAAATTTTTTCTTTACTTCTCAAACCTCCAATAGTACACTTTCACTTAAAATCTCATTTTATATTTTACTGAATATAATTAAGGTCATCTTCTGAGCATTCCTTTTTTTCTACTTGTTCTCATTTCACATTACCCAGGCAATGCATTTTCTTTTCTTTTACTCTAGCTTCTGGTAAAGAGAAACCCTTTTTCCTTACCAAGGCTAACACTTGGATATTTATCCTTGATTCCATTTCCTCTAGTTTGATTCAACAAATTTTACCCACAATTATCCTTTCACTCTTTCCCTTCAATCTCTCCCTATCTGTTTGGTTACTTCCTACAACATATCAATATTTTAAAATTCTACTCTAATAAAAAGAAACAAAAACAAAATTTACTTAAGTTTTACCATACCAGCTAAATAAATATCCCAATCATCTGATCCTGTTCAACTAACCTCCTTGAAAGAGCCATTTATACTTTCTGTCTTCACTTTCTTTCCTTTCATTCTTTTATAAATTCTTTTGTTCTGGCATTCAGCTAAACTTATTCTCTCTCCAAAATTATCAGTAATCTCCTAATTGTAATAAAATCTAATGGCCTTTTCTCAGTCCTCATCCCTCTTTTTGTTTCTTGAGTATAAGACAGCATTTAAAATTTCTTCTAGACATTTTCATAGCTCTCTTTGGGTTCTCCTCCTGCTTTTCTAACTTCTTGTTTCTTTTGCTCAGTCTAATTTGCTGGATTTTCATCAATATCATGTCTGCTAACTTCAAGGTTTATATCAAGATTCTGCCCTGGGATATCATCTGTTTTTTCTCCATAAGCTCTCACTTGGCCTTCATCAACTCCTTTGAGTTCAATTATATCTATGAGGATATGAGGATGACTCCTAGATCTATATATTGAACACCACTCTCCTCTTGAGTTTCAGTCATATCATTAATTGCCTTTGAGACATTTTGAACTGGATATTTCATAGGCATTTCAAACTCAACATATCCACAACAGTACTCATTATATCTCACTTAAAATTTACCTTTCTTCCCACATTTTCTGTTATTATTGTACTACCTTCTTAGCAATCACAAAGGTATATAAACTCAGTTTTTAATCTTCTACTCCACATTTTCACTTATTCTAGCAGCAAATTTCCAAAATTTGGAATTTTCTTTCTCCTGTTTATCTCTCAAATGTGTCCCTTTCTTTACACTCACATAGCTACCACACTAAGATTAGACTTTCATTTTTTATCATTTAGGATATTTCAGTGGCCTATTAATTCATCTCCTTTAGTCAAGACCTTCTCCACTCTAATAAATTTTGTGAATATACACCATAATTTTTCTTAAATCATAATTCTTATAATTTTCCTATTCAATAAACCCAGCGGTTCCTTATTATCTCTTTGATCAAATTTACATTCCTCAATTTGGAATTTATAGATCTTTACAGATCCTTTTTATTAAACTTTCTGGTCTCCTTATATATTAATCCCCACTAGATGGAGCAGTAGGTAGATATTTCTCATTATGTGACTTTAGGCAAGTCATTTAACCCTAATTGTCTTGTATTCAGGACCATCTCCAAGCATCCTGATTTTAATCTGACCACTAGATCCAGATGGACTGGAGGAGAAAGTGACATTGATGACTTAGACCACCACCCCCTCACTCAAATTCATTTTTCATGTTTGTCATGATATCATGGTCTTCTTCAAAAATGAAGGGCAAAAAAAAATTAGTCCCCCTCACACTCCATTGTTCAGCCTGACCTACAGGTAATGTTCCAACTCTCTGCCATCCATTTGTGTTGAATATATCTTATACATCTCAAAATCCTAGATTTAATGCAAGATTCAGCTCAAAATCTTCTTCAAAAAGCAATCTTTTGAGGTGGCTAGGTGGTGCAGTGGATAGAGCATTGCCCAGCCTAGGAGTCAGGAGTATCTGAGTTCAAATCCAGACTCAGACACTTAATAATTACCTAGCTGTGTGGCCTTGGACAAGCCACTTAACCCCATTGCCTTGCAAAAACTAAAAAAACAAACAAACAACAAAAAACAATCTTTCCTGGCTTGCAGTTTCCTCTCTGACAGTTTGCATTTTCCTCTGTGAGGTAATATATTTCTTATAGACACACACACACACACACACACACATATTTCTGGGAGTATGTGTGCATACTATCTCACCTGAAACTATATAAGGTCCATGAGAACAGAGACTATTCTCTTCTTAAGGCTTACAATAGCAATTGATTAATCATTACTTGATGATTGGGTAATTAATTAATATATCTTTACCACTGAAGAAGTTTCTAATTTAATTGCAATTTTAAAATTTACTATTTATTGTCTCTTTTCAAGATTCATGTAGTGAAAATTGTCTTTGTCAAAAGTTGAAGATTTTATGTTGGATGCCAGATGTCAGGAGGGAGGCTTTGACTCTGTTAAGGAATGGGACAGGATTGATTAGGTCTTGGTACCTAGTTCCTTTCAACTTTAAGGAGATGAAGAGAGAAGAGGACACCTTTGCAGAACGTAATAGAAAAGAATTGGCTTCAAATTCATCAGATCTCCCTGAGATGAAAGACTAGGAAGGAAACTGCATCTTTGGTTCTGGTGTCTTTTTCCTCCAGTGGGAGGCACTTAGATCTCTGGGAGACTCCACCTTCAATAAGTGAAAAGAAGAATTTGATTTAAAAAAAATTATCTTTGTTAATTGAGGTATAAAAACTAAAAATGAAGTGGTTTCAATTCTATATTTTCAACTAAGATTATCCACTTTCTTAGCTGGTAGGATAAGGTATTGTTAATGTTTTATGGGGGGACATTAATTACATATGGGAAGTAGACTTTAGAAAATTCTTTCCAAATTCAAGACTCTTTTTGTATGAAAATCCATATTAAAATGCAGGTGGCTTTGCAGAAAACAGCAATTGAAATGACTCTAATTTGTTAATGAAATGTTTTCTCAAATAAAAAGACTATCCCTTTGTCACTTAAGCAAATAGATATACAGTAAAACCAGGGGAAAATGATTTTCTTGTAGTCTTTCATGTCAAACTAGGTTCTCAACTTGAAATATTTGATTTATCTTTCAGAATGAGCTCTGAATAGATATTTGATTCAATTTACACCCAATATGAGTGTAGATATTTTTGCTGTGTTCAGTGGATAGACACAAATACATTACTGCACCTCATAGGAGAAAAAGGCCATTTGCTATATGTTAAATTATGTTGTATTATATGTTAATGTAGTGTTAGATTATGTTACATTTATAATATGTTATATAATGTTATAAGTTAATTTTTATTGGGGGAAAGTAAAGAACTGAAAATTGATTCTTGCATTTTAAGGATTAGAAAAATGAATATGTAATGTGTGTGGGGATATCAGAATGAGAATGGAGCTTGATAATTCCATGAAATTGGAAAATAAAAGTATTGTGTCTTCTTTACTATTTCTTTTAATACCTACTATGAGTGATTGAAGCAGTTTTATTATATGTATGGAATGAAAATTACTTTCTGTTTACAGGTGAAAGCAAATTCCATTATTAGTTCAAGACCATTCTCACATTATTTTTAGAAAAGATGGAATATTATGTCAAAATAAATGATAGAATGGATGAAATATTGTTTGGATAATTTAAGAATCAATAAAATGCCCTGGAAAAGTAAAAACACTAAAAGGGTAAATAGTTTGACAGAGAAGATGAATTGTTGATAAACAAAAGCATGGATTCTCAGATCATTCTACAATTATGTATTGAAGTCCAATGCTAGTGTACAAATAGAAAAACTCCTTTCCTGCTGAATATGATTTAATTAAACCAAAAGGACAGTAATAATAACTCCATAAGTATAAATTTAAATGTGAATAGAGCTTCCTCAAAGAAATCAAGAATTTGATCTCAGGTTTCTTCAGGGTTTCATTCTATAGCTCCATTGATTTTATTTAGCTTCATGATCAATTTCTTTCTCTTTTCTAATGTCTTCAGCCAACAATATATCTATGTATCTATGTATTATAGTAATTATTTACTCAACTTCCTTAAGTTAACTTAACTTCCTTAAGTTATTAATAATGTCTTATGGGGGAATTTTTTTCTTTCCTTCCTTCCTTTAGTAAACCCAAATTTGTCTTGGGATAGAATTTTTTCAGACATCAGGAATAGTATTTTTGTATTACATTTAGAGTTCAAGATCATGTGCTTTAAAAATGATAAATACTGGACAATTATTCCCATTTTGTATCACTGTTTATGAGGTGAACTAAAATTTGCCAAATATGCTTAGTACTTATGAAAGTCTTGTCATTGTAGAGTAATGAAATCTAGCTGATCACAGTTAAAGTCTTGCAGTTTTTCTAAACTAAGATGGTAACAGAGAACATATCTATGCCTGAAATCAGGACCTGGGTTCAAGTCCTATCTTTACTGGGGAATATTTTGATCAAATCTCTTTGGAACTTGATTGTTTCTCTGTGGAATGAAAAAAATTGCTTAAAGAGTCTTTAATATGTCTATTCAAAGTTTAAATCCTATGATACTATGATTCCCATTGCAACTGATGTGCTTGATTCACAATGTAGCTAACAAAGAGAAAATTGAGCTAGGTTCTAACAAAAGAACAGAAGATGCCAAAATAATCGCCACAGATTATTTTCTTGCCTTTCTGCTTGGGAATTTAATGGTTAGAATAACTTTGAATTTTTGCAATTTTAATCAATATTTTGCATTATTGAAAAGGAATCAACACTGAATTCTAAGTAATAATTTCCCTTTTAATTAGTAAGGTCAAGTTATCATGAGAGCCAGAATAGGTACTCTAAACTTTAAAAAAAAAGATCGCAACATGGTGGTGATGATCAACCTTCATGGACTTGCTCATTTCATAAGTGCAACAATCAGGGACAATTTTGGAGTATCTGTGATAGAGAATGTCATATGTATCTGTAAGAAATTGTGGAGTTTTTAATTTTTTAAAAAATGCTATCTTATCTATTTGCCAAGACAGACTCAGAATCTTTTTGAAAACAATTATAAAACACTTCTCACACAAATTAAATAAGATTTAAATAACTGGGCAAATATCAACTGCTCATGGATAGGGAGAGCTAATATAATAAAAATGACAATTCTACCAAAACTGAACCACCTGTGTAATTCCCTGCCAATCAAAATTTCAAAAAGTTACTTTAATGAGTTAGAAAAAAATGTAAGTAAATTCATATGGAGAAACAAAATCAAGAACTGCCAGGAGCTTAATGAAAAAAAGTGCAAACAAAGGTGGCTTAGCACTACCCGCTCTAAAATTATATTGTAAAGCATCAGTCATCAAAACTGTTTGGTATTGGCTAAGAAATAGAGTGGTGGACCAGTGGAATAGACTAGGTGTAAAAGCAGGAGATGATTATAGTAATCTGCTGTTTGATAAACCCAAAGAGTCTGGCCATTGTGATAAAAACTCCCTCTTTGATAAAAACTGCTGGGATAATTGGAAGTTAGTATGGAAGAAACTTAGACCAACACCTCACACGCTTTACCAAGATAAGATCCAAATGGTTACAGGACATAGACATAAAAAACAATACTATAAGCAAATTAGAAGATCAAGTACTAGTCTACCTGTCAGATCTATGGAAAGGGGAAAAGTTTATGAATAAGTAAGATTGGAGAACATCACCAAAAAACAATTGGATGATTTCAATTACATTAAATTAAAAGGCTTTTGCACAGAAAAAAACCAATGTAATCAAGATCAAAAGAAATGTAGTAAATTGAGAAACAATCTTTACACGTAATGATTCTGACAAAGGACTCATTTCTCAGATATACAGAGAACTGAGTCATATATATATATATATTTTAAAAAAAAGCCATTCCCCAATTGACAAATGGTCAAAGGATAGGCAAAGGCAATTTACAGATGAGGAGATGAAAGCAATCAATAGCCATATGAAAAAATGCTCTAAATGATTAATTATTAGGGAAATGCAAATTAAAGCTTCTCTGAGGTACCACCTCACACCTCTCAGATTGGCCAGTATGACCAGGAAGGATAATGATAATTGTTGGAAGGGATGTCGGAAATATGGGACACTATTACACTGTTGGTGGAGCTGTGAACTCATCCAACCCTTCTGGAGAGCTACTTGGAACTATGCACAAAGGGCAACAACCCTTTGACCCATCAATACCACTACTGGGTCTATACCCTGAAGAGATGAGGAAAAATGGTAAAAACATTACTTGTACAAAAATATTTATAGTAGCCCTGTTTGTGGTGGCAAAGAATTGGAAATCCAGTAAATGTCCTTCATTTGGGGAATGGCTTAGCAAACTGTGGTATATGTATATCATGGAACACTATTGTTCTATTAGAAACCAGGAGAGATGGGGTTTCAGGGAAACCTGGAGGGATTTGCATGAACTGATGTTGAATGAGATGAGCAGAACCAGAAAAACACTGTACACCCTAACAGCCACAAGGGAGGGATGTTCAACCTTGAAGGACTTGCTCATTCCATCAGTGCAGCAACTGGGAATAATTTTGGGCTGTCTGCAAAGGAGAGTACCATCTGTATCCAGATAAGGAGCTGTGGAGTTTGAACAAAGTACAAGGACTATTGCCTTTAATTTAGGAAAAAAACCAGATATCTTATTGTCTGATCTTGGTACCTCTGAGAATTACGTTCTCTTTAAGGATATGATTTCTCTCTCATCACACTCAGTTTGGATCAAGGTACAACATAGAAACAAATTAAAGACTGACAGAGTGCTATCTGTAGGGTGGGGGTGCGGGGAGGGAAGCAAGATTGGGAGAAATTGTAAAACTCAAATAATATCTTTAACAAAAACAAATTTTAAAAAAATGCTATCTTATAATCTTTCTCTTTCTTAAATTTTTTTATAAGTATATGATTTCTCTCTCAACACATTTAATTTTGATCAGCATGGAAACAACGTAAAGACTAACAGACTGCCTTTTGTGGGGGGTGGGGGAAGAGAAGTGAGATTTGGGGAAAAATTGTAAAATTCAAAAATAAATAAATGAATTTATTTTTAAACATTTTAAAAAAAAAGATCTTCTGTGGCAATCTAGAAAATGTACAGACACCCTTACAGAATGTTTTTAAATGCATAAACAAAATGCATAAAAATAAAATGTCATATTAAATTATAGACATCAAAATATTGAAAGATCTAACTTTATAAACTATATATTCATAATGTGATGATAATTTTGATAACCTTTTCATTTTTATCATCATTTATTCTGTTTATTGTGATTTGATAAGTATCAGTAATTGTATTAGTGAATAAGCAGAATAGGACTAAATTTTAATTAGTCATTTTAGCTGATACTCATGATAATAGTTATGAATGATTATTCTATCATGTATTCATGATCATTCTCTTTGTATGTCATTTATCAGTTAGATGTATACTGTTATATCTGTTATAATTGCTTCACTACCTCATATCTAAGTATAATGCTTGTAATAAGATTCGTTTTCCCACTCCTGTTTAAAAAACTTCTTATTCCTTTGTAATCTTTACTTCAAAATCACATTTTTGGACACTATGATACTGTTAAAAACTAGCATCTTATGACCTGTGGAAAATCATGAGATGTAGTGGGAGTTTATGTGCTTGAGATATTATTGACAAAGTCTTATTATCTTTGGAACACTCCTGCTGAGATGACCTGCAGTTGATCATCTGTAGATGATGACTTGTAGCAAATGACCTCTTAAAAACCTGTTGACAAAGTAATTATTTTTTTATGGACATTTCTCTTCGCCAGTCATAAAATTTCCCAACTTTTAGAATTGACCAAATATGGAATTCCACTATATTTTTATATTTTTGTTACTCTCATGGCTATAAAAATAATTTTTCCTAAAGCAGAGGTGTAGCTCTGACCATGAAGAAGGTCTTGGACTGGAGAGATTAGGATCCACCAATATCCCTGATAAATTAATCGAACCTGGTTTGAGCTTTATCTAAGTGATGTTTGTTATAGTTTTGAATTTTGTGGTGCACAATTGGAGGTATCCAAGTGTGAAAACTTCTGAATTAGATTATTTTTGATTCTAAGATCTTGACTTTATGAATTAATTTAACCATATTAAGATTCCCTTGAGGTTTTTTTTTATTCCTTTAATAGGAATTAAATTCTTTGCATTTGAAATTTAGTTGGAATAAACACATTTAAAAAAACTTACTTTGGGGATTGATTTTGATTCTTAGTGATTTCCTTCAGTAAAGAAGCATTAATTTGATTACTCAATATTGTCTTTTGTTTTCCAGTTTTTCTATATTTCTCACTCTATACACAAGTCATAAAGGGACATTACCCTCAGTGTTTAAAAAAAATACAGTGTTTCTCCCAAGACAAACACAGAAACTGTATTATAAAGTACTTCTCATCCAAATAAAGTCAGATCTAACTAAATGGGAAAATGTTATTTGTTCATGGTTAGGTTGTACTAATATAAAAAAATGACAATTCTACTCAATTGAATTACTTATTCAGGGTCACACCAATCAAACTACCAAATAACTATTATAACAAGTTAAAGAAAATAGTAGCAAAATTCAACTGGAGTAATAAAAGTGCAAGAATAGCAAGAGAACTGATGAAAATAAATGTAAAGGAAGGTGGCCTAGCTCTGACGGATCTAAAACTATACTATTAAGCAGCATTCATCAAAAGTGCTTGGTACTGGTTAAGAAATAGTGCAATGGATCAGTGGATTAGCAGAAGTTCTAAAGAAATAGCAGTAAATGACTACAGCATTCTACTATTTGACAAACTTAAAGACATCAGCTTCTAGGATAAGAACTTACTATTTGACAAAAATTGTTGAAAAAACTGGAAAATAGTATGGAAAAAACTACTCATAGATCCATGTCTCACATTCTATACCAAAATAAGGTCAAAATGGGTACAGGGTTTAGATATAAAGAGTGATCACATAGATAAATCAATAATAACCCAAGAAATACTTTATCCATCAGATCTAAAGAAAGGGGATAAATTCATGATCAAACAAGAATTAGAGTGCTGCAAAATGAATGATTTTGACTATATTAAATTAAAAAATTCTGCACTAATAAAATCAATGCTGCCAAAATTAGAAGGAAAGCAGGTAGCTTGGAAATAATCTTCACAGTTAGGCGTTCTGATAAAGGTTTCATTTCTAAAACATACAAAGAATTGCATCAAATTTATAGGGTCACAAGTCATTCCCCAATTGATAAATGGTCAAAGGATATGAACAGATGTTTTCAAATGAAGAAATTAAAACTATATATATAATAATATGAAAAAATGCCCCAAATCATTATTGATTAGAGAAATGCAAATTAAAACAACGAGGCATCATCTCACAACTATCGTATTGACTAAAATGAGAAAAAGGAAAAATGATCAATGCCATAGAGGTTGTGGAAGGATTAGGACATTTGATGCATTGCTGGTAGAGTTGTGAACGTATCCAAAGAGCAATAAAACTGTTATTATCCTTTGACCCAGCAATGACAATTCTAGGTCTATATCCAGAAGAAATTATAAAAAAAGGAAAAAAGTCCTACATGTTCCAAAATATTCATAGCAGCTCTTTTGTAGTGGAAAATAATTGGAAATTGAGAGGATGCCCATCAATTGGGTAATGGCTACACTAATTATGGTACATAAATACTATGGAATACTATTGTTCTATTAAAAAAACATAAATGGTTAGACTCTAGAGAAGCATGGAATGACTTATGGAATCTGATGCTGAGGGAAGGAAGTAGAACCAAGAGAAAAATATATCCATCAACATTGTGAGATGAACAGCCTTGATGGAAACATTTGCTCTCAGCAGTTCAGAGATCTAGGACAACTGTATTAGACTGGCTATGGACTACATTATCCCCATCTAGAGGAAGAAAAACAAAACAAAACAAAATACACACACACACATATACAATAAAAAACAACCCTTCAAAATTTAATGAACACTTTATAAAATTATCTCTTATGTATCTCTTTCCCTTAATCTTAATTCCTCATAAAAATTACTAATCTGTAAACATGTTTATCAAAACTTGTATGTACAATGCTAATATGTCTATTTGCCATTGAGGAGAGGTGGGTGGGAAGGGAGGGTAAAAGGAAATTTTGTAACTTAAAAATATTTATATTCATATGGATGAAAATGAATTAATTAGCAAAAAATAATAGACCAAGAAATGCTCTATCTATCAATTCTATGGAAAGGGGATATATTTATGACCAAACAAGAGTTAGAGTACATTATAAACTGCAAATGCATGATTCTGATTATATTTAATTAAAAAGTTTCTGCACTAATAAATTTAATGCTGCCAAAATTAGAGAGAAAGCAGGAAGCTGGGAAACAATCTTCACATCTAGGAGTTCAGATAAAGGTCTCATTTCTAAAATATATAGAGAATCTCATGAAATTTATAAGGTTGTAAAACATTCGCCAATTTATAAATGGTCAAGGGATATGAGTAGACAGTTTTCAAATGAAGAAACTAAAGCTGTATATAATCATATCAACAAATGTTCTAAATCATTACTGATTGAAGAAATGCAAATTAAAACAACTAGGAGATATCATCTCACACCTATCAGAATGGCCAAGATGAGAAAAAGGGAAAATGATCAGTGTTGAAGAGGTTGTGGGAGGACTGGGACATTGATGCATTGCTGGCAGAGTTCTGAACTGATCCAACCATTCTGGAAAGCTATATGGAGCTATGCCCAAAGAGAAATAAAAATGTTCATTCCTTTTGACCCAGCAATTCCCAGTCTAGACCTATATCCAGAAGAAATCATAAAAAATAGGAAAAGTCTCATATGTTCCAAAATATTCATAGCAGCACTTTTTGTAGTGGCAAAGAATTGGAAATTGAGCAGTTGTCCAACAGTTGGGAAATGGCTAAATAAGTTATGGTACAAAAACACTATGGAATATTATTGTTCTTTAAGAAACCATAAATGGTTTTACTCCACTGAATGAGTTACAGGATCTGATGCTGAGCAAAGGGAATAGAACAAAGAGAACAATGTATACATCAACAACAACACTGTGAGATGATTAACCTTGATGAAAACATCTCCTCTCCACAGTTCAAAGAGTTAGGAAAACTGTATTAGATGAACTATGGAAAATGCCATCCCCATTCAGTAGAAGAAAAAAAAACAAAACAAAAATTGAAAAACCAACCCTTCAGAGTCTGATGAGAACTTTATAAAAATTATCTCTTATGTATCTCTTTCCCTTAATCTTAATTCCTCATACAGAAAATGAATAATCTGTAAACATGTTTATCAAAAATATGTATATATAATGACAACCTGACTGTTGACCTCTTAGAGAAGGGGGGGTGTGAAGGTAGGGTGGAATGAAATTTTGTATCTTGAAAAATATACATGTGTATTTAGAAGAAAAAATTGTAAATAAATTTTAAAATATGTGGAAAAAATAAATCAGTCCCCTGAAGTACAAAAAATAAATAAAAACAGTCTTTGAATATGCTATCAGAAACTCAGACTTGGAAAAGATGGCAGTGTCTGCTGGAAACTCATGAAAAGATTCATAGCTGCCATAAAAGTTTTGCTCCTTTAAATCTATCTCACCCCTCCCTCTAGGTTCTCTAATAAGGTGTTCTCTAATGCTTGTAATAGGTGAAATAGGTGAGGTTGAAAGCAGCCTCTTCATGGCTGTGAGTGTGGATAAGAGCATAGAGTTGACAGTGTTGAGAGAAGAGAATGTAGATGGCAAAATGGCAACAGTTATTAGAAAGATAAATGTTTTGAATCAAAGAGAATAGCTAATTAGTTATCAGCTTGACTATGCTCAGCCTGAGGGAATGTTAGTCTAGGTGAAAGAGTCAGATGTATTCAAATGCCTATAACCAGGCAATTTGCAGCTATATTTTATTCTCATGTGCAAATATCTATGAATGGAGGGAGAGGGGGCCCTGGGACTTGGTAGAAGCTGACAGTGTGCGCTGGTGCTCTGAGTCCTCTGTGATTAGGTACTAGAAACCAACCAACATGGGAAATATGATGACAAAACTTTAGTAACTACAGGAGTTGAATGGAATAGTCTGTGCACGTGTAAGAAGTCTGCTCTGGGAATAGCCAGAAGATTTAGTCTGTAATTGGTTACTTTAAGTGGTTAAAGTGGTAAGAGGTTGTAAATAATGGCACTTAGATCATATGATAGTGGGTCCAGGATAGGATTAACTACAGTACCAAAACAAGAATCAGAGAGACACTTGAGGAACTTTTGAAGGCAATAGAGAACTTGGAGAATCAGTACAAATAACTGCAGCACCTTAAGGATTCACTAACAGAGCTCCAAATTTGTGTGGGCCAAGTACAGCATTGACTCCCCATGGCAACTGGGAAAAATCAAAAGTCAAGGCAGGGTATGTGGATTGACTATTTTATCTGCAGCCTCTGCAGATACGGGAAAGGAAAGTTTCTGTTAATAAACCTGAACTCAGTTCTTATAAAACATAAAATATTTTATTAATGTAAATCCCCATTTTTTTACTGAGAAAAGAGCTTATCTATATAGACACTTACAGTCTGCAGATGAGTAAACTAGAGATCAGAAGGTCAATGAAAAATCCTATAACTTCTTAATGAAGTCCTTTATTTATTTATTTATTCACTTATTTATTTATTTATTTATTTATTTATTTATTTATTTATGCAGTTATGACATGTAAGATAGAATACTAATCTTGGAGTCAGGAAAATGAGTTCAAATTCAACCTCTAACATATACTTATTTTGTAACTGTGTGAAAAATAACATAACATCCATCAGTCCTCATCCATGAAGTGAAGAGGTTGGAATAGATAGCCTGGAGACTCCCTACTATCTCTCCATCATTAGAATAGCTATTCATCTTCATGGGCAGAAAAGAATTCCCTTACCAAATCTGATCAAATAATAATCTTATGAAGAATATGACCTATTACATCACTAGAATTACACAAGCAAAAATAAGGGAAAGTAAGTTTAAAGTGAAAAGGGGGGGTTAAAATATAGTAAGAGCTATTTAATTCCTTCTTCAATATTTGTCATTTCAATTCTGCTTTATTTTAAATTCATATTTATATTTTCTCCTTCCCACTTCTATTCCCATTGAGAAAGTAAGAAAATAAAACATGTATAAAAATGTATAATTAAAATCAATAATTTTGCATATTTACACAAACATTGAATTTTTTAAAAGTTTATAACAGCTTTTATTAAATAAGTATATGAGTGATTAATAACTGATTCAGCATATCAATGGAAAATATAGAAATTTATTTCTAGAATAACTGTGCCTTTTCTCTATATCGTCTTCATAAGACTAGAAGCTATTTATTGCTCAAATGTCTAAGGTCAGGGGAATGAGACTTGGGATTTCAGACTTTTTTTTTTGTTTTTTGCAAGGCAAACGGGGTTAAGTGGCTTGCCCAAGGCCACACAGCTAGGTAATTATTAAGTGTCTGAGACCGGATTTGAACCCAGGTACTCCTGACTCCGGGGCCGATGCTTTATCCACTACGCCACCTAGCCGCCCCTCAGACTTCTTTTTTTTAACATCAAATTGATCAACACCTTTGTATGAATGCAAAGTCTTGATTTATATGTTGAGAAGTAATTTATTCATTCCATTTTCTATTTTGTCCTTAGATATACAGAATGTAACAACTATTTTAAAACTATAAGACAGAGGTGGCTAGGTGGCGTAGTGGATAAAGCACCGGCCCGAAGTCAAGAGTACCTGGGTTCAAATCCGGTCTCAGACACTTAATATTTTCCTAGCTGTGTGGCCTTGGGCAAGCCACTTAACCCCGTTTGGCTTACAAAAAACCTAAAAAAACCCAAACTATAAGACAGATTTAAGACAGCTTCTATTAACATCTCACATGAAGGTTGTGTTAGAGCACACTCTTTTTTTTTGTTCTCAATATATCTTTCCCCTCTTCACTGACACATGGTCCTCATTCTAATTGATATCCATGTTTAAGAATGGCTGTATGGATAGGCTACTTAACAGAAAGCTCTTGGTGCAATTCTACTAATTTAATTAATTTGTTTTTTGGAATGTTAGTAAGTCTTTTACCTGCCTTAGATTAAAGGCAAAAAGAGTCAAGGTAACCAACCTACTGATTTTTAAAATTATTTTAAGTAATTTACAAAAATGCCAGAGAAGCAAGACCTTTTGAAGGAGGTCTGTGTGTGTGTGTGTGTGTGTGTGTGTGTGTGTGTGTGTGTGTGTGAGAGAGAGAGAGAGAGAGAGAGAGAGAGAGAGAGAGAGAGAGAGAGAGTATATTATGGGGTTGGAATTACTGAAGCTATTCAGAAATCTTTTTTTGAGGAAAATCTCTACAGCAATTCAGGATGAATCCTGGTGACTTATAGGCTTTAAAAAAATCACCTTTAATTGCCAGGTAATTAAGTTATACAAAACAAAACTTGGGATTGAGCTTCTATGTGGTATGTTAGAGCAAGCATTGAATTCAGCGTTAAAGGAGTTAGGTTCACATAATACTTCTGATCGCTTTTACCTGTATGCATTTCAACAAATCCATTAATATGTTAGGTCTCAGTTTTCTCATCTTGTGTAATAGTGGAATAAGACTAAATGATCTCTAAAGAACCCTTCCCTTGTTTAACTATGAAAGGAAGTATATAATGCCTACTAAAGTTGGTACTATAATGATCCACATTTTACACTTGAAGAAACTGAGGAAGACAGAAGATAAGAGACTTTTCCAAAATCTGAAATAGGATTTAGACTCAGTAGTCTCTAATTCTAAACTCAGTGCTCTGTTCATTGAGCTATGAAGCCACCTCTAAATCTATGATCCTGTGATCCTTCTGTCTCTAAGTCTATGATCTATCATTAAGTTGGGTGTTACAGAATTTCCTGCAGAAATGTTCTGACTTCTTCAAGAAATCTAATTCTTGAATGTTACTGAAAAAAAAAACACCTCCTGTTACATGATAATGTTACCTCTAGGCAGCATGTATGTGTGGGTGGTGTAGCAGTGATGGTGGTTGGGGTAAGGAAATAAAGGTTTAGTTAAATATATTTAGACCTATAAGAATGATAAAGTGGTTTGGTCATATTAAAGCTTTTGCTGTTTGAAAAGTCTATGTTTTAGTTTGTCTACAATTTGTTTGTAGGAAATAGTAGCAAGGGATGTTTGCATTTTCATCAACATCTAATCATGTTTTAATATTGCACATTCTATGTTTTCCAAGTAGTTGAGACCTTAGGTTAGAATTCTGACTTTTATGCTCAAATACTTGTACTAGAAGCCATCCACTTAGCATTTAGTAATGGTGGTGATGTCTAGATTTGACAGAAATTGCCATCAGAGAGAGTGATATACTAATGAACCCTCATTTTGAATAATCTGAATTTGAATAATAGCTTCTGAAATTGACTTCTCTTCTTAATGTAATAAATATTTTTGTTCTTTCAGGCCTGGTGGAAGGGCCCATCTGCAGCAGTAAGAATTGCCTTAGTAGATGTGGAGAAATTGGCAAGTGTAAACCCATATGTTGGAGCCTCACAAAGGGAGGATATATTTGTAGTTATGTTTTATGTTTCTGCCCCAAAGTTGAGAGTGGAATGTGGTTTAAGAATCATAAATAAGAGACACCATCATCAACTGTGAAAGTGGCAAAAGATCTGCAACATTCATAAGTGGAATGTATGCTAACAGATACTGCAAGCAAAGAACAGATTTGGGGATGAGTTATTGTTTTTAGCATCATCTAAGAGGAAGTGATAAACAAGATGAATTTCTGCACCTCCCAAAAATTAAGTCTAACTAGGTGACACTAAGGATAGAGCACTGGCCTTGGAATCAGGACAGGAGTTCAAATCCAACATCTGACACTTATTTGCTGTGTGACCTTGGGCAAGTTACCTCTGATTGCCTTTCATCCAGGGCCATCTCCAGTCATCCTTAATCATATCTGGACACTGGACCTAGATTACTTCTTAAGGAAAGTGAGGTTAGTAGTGACTTAGTACAGCATCCCCTCACTCAAATCCAATTCTCATGCTTCTCATGACATCATCTGCCTGATGTTGTAGTCTTCTTTGAAAATGAAGGACAGACATTATTATAATATTCATATCACTTAGGTATTTAACAGCTTAGTCATCTATGTAAAGTGGGGAAATTAAATTCAATAAAAATTGCAGAAGCTTATTAAAACACCCATTGTATAGGAAGAGCAGAGCTAAAATGGAGGAGTAAAGGCAGGGACTCACTTGAGCTCTCCCCAAAATCACTCCAAATAATTTTACAAAATACCTCTAATCAAATTCTAGAGTAGCAGAACCCACAATATGACTGAGTGAAACAATTTTTCAGCCTAAGACAACTTGGAAGATCTGTCGGAAGGGTCTGTTACACCAGGGTTAGAAAGGGCCCACAACACGGCCTGGGTTGAGCTGGAGGGAAATAGCTCTCTCTACCCAGGAACAGACCAAGGGAAGCTTAGGTCCATGGCAGCAACTACAGATCAGACCTCTATGTCCAAGGATTACCATTGGGACCATTGGGAAGGACAGCAGGAAAACTCTTCTGCACCAGAGTGAGAGCAGAGCCCAGTCCACCTGGCACTTGCTTCCAGAGTTCTTGGTCTAAAGACAACAAAGGGTCAGAAGAGACTACAAGGTTCTCTTTGCAGGACTCTGTTGTTTCACAGATATTCAGTTCCAGGTCTGGGGCACCCAGTCTCAGGAAAAGGAGCAGAAGCACAAAAAAGCTCACAGCTTATAGCAGAGTAGGAACTCTTCTCATGGTTTCAGGGCAGAAAGGAGTTCGTTTGGTTATCCTTAGACCAGAGCATAGGCCAGGAGAGCAGTCATATCCTCTCATAAGAAACTAGTGGAATTGAGAACTTGCAGGTCCCTTAGTGGTGTCCCTGAAAACATCAGTGACACTCCTTAAAAGCTTGGGATAGTTCATCCTCCACCCTGGAAACAAAGCCCCACCTTAACAAAGTGTTAAAATCAAGTCATAGGCTGTGGAAATGAGCAAACAACAGAAGAAAAGAGATCCAACCATAGACAATTATTTTGATTCTATGGAGGATCAAAACGCACACTCAGAATACAAACAAAACAAGGTTTCCAGACCTTCCAAGAAAATTATGAATTGATCTGAGCTATAGAAGAACTCAAAAAAGATTTTGAAAATCAAGTAAGGGAGATAGAGGAAAACTTGGGAAGGGAAATGATAGCAATATGGGAAAATCATAAAAACTGAGTCAGCAGCTTGGTGAAGGAAATGAAAAAAAATATTGAAGAAAATAACATTTAAAAACTAGTTTGGGTCAAATGTCCAAACGGTCAGTCCAAAAGGCCAATGAGGAGAAGAATGCTTTGAAGACCAGAAGTAACCAGATGGAAAAGGAGGTACAAAAGCTTTCTGAAAGAAATTATTCCTTCAAATGTAGAATGAAGCTAAGAGAAGCTGATAACTTTGGGAGAAATCAAGAAACAATAAAACAAAACCAAAATAATTAAAAACTAGGAGAAAATGTGAACCATCTCATTTTGGAAAACAGAACTAGGAGAGAATTTTATAGTAATTACCTGAAAGTCATGTCCAAAAAAAACCTACATGTAATTTTTCAAGAAAATATCCAGGAAAATTGTCCTGATATTTAGAAACAGAGTACAAAACAGAAATTGAAGGAATTCACTGATCAACTTCTAAAAAAGATGCCAAAATGAAAACTACAAGGAATATAATCGCTAAATTTCAGAATTTCCGAGTCTAGGAGAAAATATTACAAGCAGTCAGAAAAATACAATTCAAATATCATGAAGCTACAGTCAGGATAAGACAAGATTTAGTAACTTCTACATTGACGGCTTATGGGACTTAGAATAACATATTCTGGAAGGCAAAATAGTTAGAATTACAATCAAGAATCAACTACACAGATAGTAGTTGATGGACTATTTCATTAGTCCCCCTAATGAAATAAGGGACTTTCAAACTTTCCTAATGAAACAACAAGAGCTGAACAGAGGTGAAGCATAGAGTCAATGAATGGAAAGGGCAGTTTTGATGTTTAACTGCTTATATTCCTTCATGGGAAGGTGATACTGATAACTTGTATGAACCTTCACATTTATTAGGGCAATTAGAAAGAATATGTACATATATATATATATATATATATAGATAGATAGATAGATAGATAGATAGATATAGATATAGATATAGATATATAGACAAGGCACAGGAGGGAGTTGAATGTGAAGGTATAAGATATTAAAAAAGATAGAATTAATGGAGGACAATGAAATGTACTGAAAGGGAAAGGATAGGTAAGGGGGGAGGTGAAGGAATGTGAGTGAACCTCACTCTCATCATAATTGATTCAGAGAGGTAGTAACATACACACTTAATAAATCTATCTTACTCTAAACAAAAAAGAGAAGATAAAAGGATGGGCGAAAGGGGACAGGGGCGGGAAGGGGGTGTAGGTAATTCAATAGAGAGGAGAATGTGGGGAGTGGCTAGGTTGCACAGTGGATAGAACACCAGACCTGGAGTCAGGAGCACCTGAGTTCAAATCTGGATTCAGACACTTAATAATTACTTAGCTGTGTGGCCTTGGGCAAGCCACTTAAGCCCATTTGCCTTGCAAAAAAATCGAGAGAGCTTGAGAGAGAGAGAGAGAGAGAGAGAGAGAGAGAGAGAAAAGAGTAGACTGTCGAAGAGGGAGTCAGATGCAACACACCAACACACTTATCGGTGGGGACAGGGTGAAAGAAGACAGAGTAGAAAAAATGGGGTTGGGGAGGAATAGAATGGAAGGAAATATAGTTAGCAATAGCAACTCTAGAGGAAAAATATTGATGCAATAACTATGACAGACTTATGATAAAGAATGCTATCCATCCCAAAGACAGAGATAGTGGTGTCTCAATAAAGACTGAAGTACATTTTTTTTACTTTATCTTTCTTGAGGTATATCTCTCTCTTTGTAGTGGTAGTAGGTTAAGGTTTACTATTACAATGTTACTATTGTAGTAATAGTTTTCATGGCTACACATTTTTAACCTACATCAAGTAGTTTGCTTTTTTCAATGTGGGGGAGTGGGGTGGAGAATAAAGGAGAGAATCTGGAACTCAAGATTTTGGATGAAAATGTTGAAATTTGCTTTTGCTTATAGCTGAGAGAAACAAAATTCAAAAATCAAATAACCAAACAAAATGAAGTCCCCATAGTTTGAAAAGAATTACTGCTTAAAACAAAACAAAAAGTAAAGTGAGCTTGGCCTTAAGGAACTTATATGTTATGGTGAGATATAACTTGCAAAAAATTAGTCAATAAAGTAATTTGAAGAAAAAGAGCAATATTAACTAGGAAAATTATAAGTTATGCTTTTAAGGAAACTAGGGATATAAAAGGGAGAGGTGAAAAGGAGGTACATCCCAGAATATATTACTTGTGTAGGCATAGAGGTGAGAGCTGAAACATTTAGAAGAACAGGCAAAGAAAAGTTTTTCTTTCTGAATTATTTTTGCAGTCACAATTTTTTTAAAAAAATAAGCTGCTAGTTTTGTGACCATCTAAAAAGGAAGTGATAAATTTATGCTAGCTTTTTATTCTCATAAGTGTGAAACAAGATCATGGTGAGAACATTAGTAAAACAAAACTACATTAAAAGTAACAAGAAAAAAAGATATCAGTTACTATTAATTTATAGTTCTCTTTTAAAACTTATATAAGAATGGTCTAGGAAAGAAGGGACATCAAGTGGAGTATGGGGCATAGTTTATAAATAAAATTCTCTATATCCAAATGCATTTTCACACTCAATTATTTGCTTGAGATGTAGAGAATGCAAAGTCATTTTGTCTTTATTATTTTTTAAAGAAATGTTTAATGACTCAGTACAGCATAAAAAAATCTTTAAAGGTTCACCTTCAACAAGATTTCCCCTAATCAACAGTCGATTGAATTGAAATGAATCAAATTGTTTTAAGTACAGATAATCGTCTATAAGATTGCTTGATTATTAATGTGAAACAAAACAAAAAGCACACAAGCATGTAATCTACTTATGTGTTCACCACTAATGATGTGCTTTATGAAATGAAAATGAGATCCCTATAGATGGATGATGAGGTTTTTAATTACAGCTTACATTGTACCGATTCTGTCAAAATCTGGTATACACAATGATTTCTATACTAGTGTCATAGCCACTGAAAGGTGGGTAATTTAACAATCTTCATAGGAGGATCCAAATGAGTGAAAAATGCACGTTATTCATATATGACATGAAATTGAAGGGAGTTCCTACTAAGTCTGATTCTAAACATTTTCCTTGTTATTTCTCTCTTCCTCTCTAAATTACTTTCTATTGCCTTTCTTTATTACATGCTTTATCTCTGAATAATATGTAAATTCCTTAAGATCAAGCTCACTTCACTTTTGTTTTTTTTAATCTAACACTAACTCTGTAGTCCTTGTATACAATGGATTCTTTAATGTGTTCTGCTCTTGCTTTTGAAGTGAATTTGTCCATGTTCAATGGATAACAAATCTTTAGTTAAAGCTTAAATGATATGAATAATTCAATTATAAGTAACATTTGAATGAAGAGATGTTAGCATACCTTGTATAACTATATATACACATCATACAAATATGGATATACACATATGTGCATATATTTTATGTATACACATGTATATATATATATATATATATATATATATATATACATATATTTATATATACACACACACACACCTATATAAGCTTTCTCATTTCTACCTACCTCTCTAATGAAGGAAGTTTGAACTTATTGTAATTTATGGTATAACAAGCTAACAAGCTAGGATGAACCTAAATTATTCCCAACTATGTTTTAAGATTTCTTAGCAATTTTTTGTTAAATAGCTTCCCAAATAGTTTATTTCTTGGGTTAATCAAATATCAGATAGTTGACTTCAATTATTTAATTCTTCCTTATCTTATTTTTCCCCCAAGCCTTATTTCTAAATTCTAACCAGTTGATTATTTCTTCATAGTATAATGTTAGTCTGGGAACTTAGATTCTCACTTTCTTCTCTTGTGATTCTATATATTTGATTTCTCAAATTTGTAAAATGAATTTTCTTCATCATATATTTCTCTTACTGCATGAGATTCATTCCAGGGAGGAATAACCCTTCTCTCTGAGAATAAGGCCTCACAATTTGCAAATTACCTCTATACAGAACCCATTATAAGGGCCCTAACTCAGAACATACTTCACCACCATGACATTATTCCCTTTTCTTTTCTTTTCTTTTCTTTTCTTTTCTTTTCTTTTCTTTTCTTTTCTTTTCTTTTCTTTCAGTTTTTGCAAGGCAATGTGTTTAAATGACTTGTACAAGGTCACACAGCTAGATAATTATTAAGGTCAAATTTGAATTCAGGTCCTCTAGACTTCAGAGACAGTGCTTTATTCACTTTGCCACCTAACTGCCCCATGATGTTATTCTTTATTCGTATCTTTCTCTTTTTCTATAAGGGCCAACACTACCCATAGAAATTCACTACCTCAGTCTTCTCCCTGATATGTTTCTATCCTTCCCATCCAACCCATTCCTCATTCTTGTTAATAAACTAAAGAATATGTTGTACCTCTACTGTTTAATTTAGGACATTAATGGATTGCAGGTCTAGCTTCCATCTGTTTCTTAAATGTCCTCCCTTTATCTCTGGAGTTCCCTTCTGTGATATTGATTCATTTCCAAAAGAGGTATTGATTCACTTGGGGTGAAAAAAAGGAATAGGATTTAGACCATGGAGTATTAATTCAGTTTTTTACTCTTCCCTTCTCTGAATTCTTTATTTTCCTGAACTCTTTTACATTGTAGATTGTTTTCATTTTTTTCATGACCCCCTTTTTAATCTCCACCTCACATTTCAGCTTCATATAATTTTACTTGTAAATGATTTTTCTAAAGGATTTTTCAAGGATATATACATTTATGTACAAACACACATATAAATACTCTATATACATGCATGTATTTTTGTCCCATTTCCTCATTACTTCTGAGGGTGACATCTCCTGCTTAGTGGAGAGGTTGCTGAACAAGACTCTTTCCTTCTGCTTAGAGGACTTATTGAGTTAATTTCAGAAACAATCTTGGGAGACACAAATAAGCCAAGGTCAACTTATAAAGAGGAAGAAAGATAATGGTAGAGACAGAGATGCAGAATGCAGTGAGAGGGAGTCAGACAGAGATAGAGATATAGAGATGTACAGAGATAGAGAGATGGAGAGAGAGAGAGAGACAGACAGACAGACAGAGACAGAGGCAACCAATTAGACAGACACTTTAGAATGACAGACATCCAAGGTAAACAGGATCTGCCCTAGTTTTGCTTGAAATTTTAGACACTGATGAAAATGAATGTCCTCTGGAATAAAACTGATCTCTCTCAGTTCAAACTGAAATCTCCCAGTGTTAGTTAAAGAACTCATTAATTCTTGTGTATTTTTTGCTGCATTATAATCTGTGTAACGTTTCTAATTTGTTTGTTTTTCTTGAATAAACGAGTCTACTTAATATTTGCTCTTTTTTATATAACTAGTTTTAGAAGGGATCAAAATAGTTTAGTCAGAGTAACACTAGGAGTAAACCTCCCTATTAAAAGTAATTAGAAAAATAAATTTTGTTCTGAATCTGTCATCTTCTAGACTCCCAATATATACAAGGATGTCAGATAATTCTAGACCAAGACTGAAAGACAATATCCAGTCTCACTACTCTAACTTCAGGACTTTTTCCTCATAGTTAGTAGGCTGGCACTTTAGGAGAACCCTTGAGAGACCCTATTTCTCTCTATTGACATGTCAGATATTTGATCAAAACTATCTCAGTCACACAAAAGTCACATCTTTATATTTAGACAACTTGTGTGGATATACATATATATTGAGTCTGTAATTATGGGGACAGAACTCCTGATATTTACCCATATTCAGACCCTGGTTGTAGTCTAGGGGGCCACCCATTGCTATACAAGAGCAGTGATCCTCCTTACAGCTCCAATTCAGAGGAGGGGGTACTTTTGGTCACCCTCAGACCAGGAGAGCAGTCAGAGCTTCTCATAATACCTTGAAGGAATTGAGGTCCTTTCAGAGGGTGCACCCAAAACTTTCAAAAGCTTGGAAAGCACCTCAAAACCAGGGCACAAACTGGGAAAATGAGTAAATAGAAAAAAAAAGAAGAATATGACCACAAATAATTACTTGTTCCTATGGAGGATCAATACACACACTCTGAAGATGACAAAGTTAAAGTTTCTGTACCCAAAGCCTCCAAAAAATAGGGATTGGTATCAGACTATGGAAGAGCTCAAAAAAGATTTTGAAAAACAAGTAAGGGAAATAGAGGAAAATTGGGAAGTAATGAGGGACAACCATGAAAACTAATTCAGTAATTTGATCAAGGAGATATAAAAAACTACTGAAGAAAACAATCTTTTAAAAACCAGTTTAGATCAAATGGAAAAAAGCAGTCTAACAAAGCAGTTAAAAATGAGAATGTCTTAAAAAGAATTATCCAAATTGTAAAGGAGATAAGAAAGCTAAGAAAACAACTCCTTCAAATGTAGAATGGAGCTAGGGAAGTTGATAACTTTGTGAGGAATCAAGAAACTATAAAACAAAAGCAAGAGAATAAAAAGCTAGAAGAAAATATGAAATATCCCATTGGAAAAACAGCTGACCTGAAAAACAGATCATAAAGAGATCATTGAAAAACTATTGAGCTACCTGAAAGTTGTGATAAGAAAAAGAACCTTGACTTCATTTTAAAATAATTATCCAGGAAAATTACCTTGAATAATTAGAAGCAGAGAGTAAAATAGAAAAAGGGTGTCTACCTATCACTTCCTGAAAGAGATGCCCCCAAAATAACTTCCAGGAATATTATAGTCAAATTCTAGATTTCCCAAGTCAAACAGGAAAAAACTACAAATGATGAAAAAGAAACAATTCAAACATTGTGGCACTACAGTCAGGATTCTGTAGGATTTAGCATTGTCTACATTAAGGACACATAGGATTTGGACTATAATATTTCAGAAAGCAAAAGAACTTGTATCAGCCAAACTACACATCCCCTTTCAGGGGAATATAAGACATTCAATGAAATGAGAATTTCAAACTTTCTTGTTTAAACAACCAGAGCAGAACAGAAAGTTTGATCTCTAAGTACAGGATTCAGGCAAAGCAAATAAAGGGCAGACGGGAAGGGCAAATTATGAGGCATTTAATGAAGTTGAACTTTGAGTATTCCTGCATGGGAAGATGATACTGATAACTCATATGAACCTTCTCATTTATTAGGGCAATTAGAAAGAGCATATGTAGATGAGGTATAGGAAAAACCTAAATATGAAGGTGTAAGAGATTATAAAATTGGAGGGGTGAAAATGTAATGTACTGGGAGAAAGGGAAATTAGAGCTAAAATACTTCATGTAAAAGAGTCAAGAAAAAGCTTTTGCAATGAAGTGGAAGCCAGGAAGTCTAGGAGGAAGGAGCCTTCATTCTCATCAGAAATGGCTCAGAGAGGAAACAACATGCACACATAATGGGGTATAGAATTCTATCTTAACCTAGAGGAAAAAGGAGAGGAAGGGCATGGGAGAAAGGGAACAGGGAGAAGGGAGGGGGAATGTAGGTGATAGAGGAGAGGGAAGATCTTGGAGAGGGTAGTCAGATACAAAGTAATTTTTTTTTGTTTTTTTTTTTTTCCAAGGGGATGGGGTTAGGTGGACTGCCCCCATGCAACTATGTGGTTGTTAGGTGTCTGGGATGGGATTTGGGGTTGGGACCTCTTGACTCTAGGGTCAGTGCTCTGTCTGTTGTGCCACTTGACTTCCCCATCACATACATTTAAGAAATGACAATGTGAAAGGAGAGAGGGAATAGAATAATTGGGAGTGGGAGGAATGGAGGGAGTGACGTACAATTAGCAATAGCAACTATGGAAAAGAAAATTGAAGTGACTTCTCTGATGAACTGGAAATAAAGAATGAGATCTAGTCAGAGAAATAGGTCAACAGTATTAGACTGGCCATAGACAATGTTATCCCCTTCCAGGAGAAGAAAAAGAAAACAAAACACACACAAACACACACACACACAACCCTTCAGAATCTGATGAACACTGTGAAAATTATCTCTTTTGTATTTCTTTCTCTTAATCCCAATTCCTCATATTGAAAATAACTAATATGTAAATATGTTTATCAAAAATATATATGTACAGGGTTGGCTAGGTGGCGCAGGGGTTAGTTAGGTGGTGCAGTGGATAGAGCATCAGCCCTGGAGTCAAGACTACCTGGGTTAAAATCTGGCCTCAGACCCTTAATAATTACCTAGCTGTGAGGCCCATTTGCCCTGCAAAAAAGCCTAAAAATAAAAAAAAAAACCACGTGTGTACAATGCTAAGCTGACTGCTTGCCTCTGAGGGGAGGGAGATGGGAAAGGGGGGAGGGTGGAAAGAAATTTTGTAACTTAAAAATATACATGTGCATATGGATGAAAAAATTTTAAAAATCTGATCCATCCCAATGACAGAAAAATAGTATCTGAACATAGATTGAAGTACATTTTTTCCCTCTCACCTTATTTTTCCATGAAGTTTTTCTATTTTGGGGGTGGCAGAGGCAGGGATTATGTTTACTCTTACAGGACATTTTTAGTAATATGGAGTGTAGTAATGTGTAAATAAATAAAACTTTTAAAAAATAGAATCTCTACCTTAGAACACAATTTTATTTTTAATTTCTGAAACTTTTCAAAATTCTGAGTTGAGTCCTGAGTTTTCACAAAATAACATTTTTAATATATTCAACAATTTTGAAGATATTTTTATTTTTGTACCATTATAGAGTATCATTTGTCTGAAAAATTTATCATAAGAAAATTTTGGATCATTTTCTTTTCTAATATGCTATTTCTCTTTCAATTTTCAATTATTCATTCTTTTGCCTATTTATTTTTCTACAGCCCATAAGATTAGATTTTTACTGTCTTTCTCCCCTTTACAATTTTGGTCTTTCATTTTTTCTGCATTTTCCAGTGCCTATCTTTTTCTTCCTTCTTCAGTCTTTGCCTTCATCTCTTTATTATTCTCCCACCCCAGGAAAGATTTTCTCATCCTTGAGATGGCTTATATATGCATGCCGAACTCAGTCTATTCTCTGCCCAGTTAAAACAAGGAAAGAAGATTTAGCCCAATTCAATTTTATGTCTCTTTTCCCACAGGCATGGGATTTCTTTCCTTTTAAATCAGTTTCATTGAAATACTGCACTCCCCAATTTTTTTCCTCTTCCTTTCTCTAATTGTTCTGTCTTTTTTTTTTTAACTAGATAGGATCAATGACTACCATGCATTGTGAGCTGAGAAAGGATTCTTGCTGCATTATTTCTATAGGGAAAATTCAGTAGGGATCACTACAGAAGTATCCTACTAAAGCATATATCTCTGAAACTGCTTGCATTGCCTAGTTTGGCAGAAAGAACGATTTTGGGGGTTGGCTAGGACACTGAGTAGGAACTCCAAGTGTTTTAAGTGTTGTTTTGTTTTCATGGCATTATTGTATTGGATGATGTTCCTGCCTTTTTGTCTAATGGCTTTGGATTCAGTTTTCTGAGATTTCCATGTAGTAGAGTGTTTGCAAATACTTTGTTATCTTCCCCATGACAAAAATCTATGAGTTAGTTCCAGTTGATCCAACTTGTGCTTAGCTGCCATTATTCATTTTTTCATCATCAATTTTCTCTCCTTTTTTTTTTTTCAGGATGGTGTGGGGGATGCAATTCATTTTAACCCCTCCAAGAAAGAGTCCTCAATTACCTATCAGAATATCTCACATGGCATCTTGGAAATAGGGACAATCTTTATGTTAGATCTTCCAAATATTGATTCTTTCCTAAAGTCTCTCTTTTTATAGATCATTTCCCTGAAATGAGAAAGTCTAGAAAAAGACTTATATGAAGAGTTACATTTTGAAGTGAGCAAAACTCAAATGTCAATTTATATAATAAAATAAGTATAATAAAAATGAATAATTTTCAAAACTTTTAAAACTTAATGCACAATAGAACTAGGTAATCATAGAGAAAAATTTATATAAAATAATACTGTAAAATCTCTAGTTTCAAATATCTTAAGAACTTTCATCAATATGATGGCTATGACAGAAAATGAAAAATCCTATATGCAAAAATTTAAGGTACAAAACATACACCTATATTTATGTGTATACACACAGATATATATATATATTTATGTGCATATACACATGCACATTTTTGTAAATTTATAGTATACTCACATACAACCCCTTGCCTACATGTATATAAGTATATTGGTGTAAATGTATTTGTCCATGTGCATATGTATGTGCATACATATTTGTATATTTATATATACACATGCATTATAAATATGGGTGAGTTATATAATAATTGGAATAATTTGTTCTATTTGATTATGCATATTTGTCACAAGGAATTCCCTTACTTTTCTTTCTTTTTGAGTAATATGGTAGAGGTAAGAGGGGAAAGTAGATGAATAGAAATAGAAAAGGGTTTCTAAAATTTTTCAGCTAAGATCATCATGTTGTTAGTTTTACTTTAAAAGAGAGTTTAAACAGGTTGGAAATAATTTGCAAATGTTTATTATGTAAAAAGAAAATATCCACAAAATTTTTGAAAAGAATAATAAGAAAAAAGGAGAGTATGTGAGTGTGTGTGTGTGTGTGTGTGTGTATGTATGTATATGTCTGTGTGTATGTATGTGTATATGTGTGTTTGTGTTTTTGGAAATCTTGTTTTCTCTCTTAAAGTCAGAAAAAGAAGATCTTTCCAATCTTCCACTTTGGCCCTTTATTCAGGTGCCTGAGTCCACTGATCCCTATATCCACAAATGATGAGAGCCTTGAGGTCACAGTAGCAAACTAGGAGACTCAAGGATTTCAAATGAATCAAAATTGCAGATGATGCAAGTAATAAGAATTAAAAAAAGTTAACAATAAGAATCTTAAAATGTAAATTGCAGCATATTACTAATAATAGCATATTTGAGAAATAACACAAATCACTTACTTTGTATATATTAATATATATGCAATATACATGGTTTCATATTACATATAAACATGCATACTCACAAAAACACATGCATGCATACATGCATACATCACACATATAAAACTCTCTGTATTTACATCTATTCACCTGTCTGGAAAGAAATGATTATAATTTAAATGTTCAATTATTCATCAATGTTTCACAACAGCTTCCACAAAATACTAAAAAACTCCTCAGAGAAAGGCTTCCAAGATTGATGCTTTGCAGAGGATGAAAAGTTTTATAGGATATTGACCAGGATGAGAGAAAATGAGAAGATACAGAGCAAATGATATAACAAGGAGGAGTATCCATATCAATTTCATTTTGGATATATTGATAAATAAAAGACTTAATGATCCTGTGAAATAGATGGAGCATTTGTTGTTTTCCCTAATATACAAAGAAGGTAAAAGAACATTAACTAATTTGCTCAATTAAATACAATAACAGGAGCCCACCCTCACTGAGTCCAGTGGGGAAATCCAAATCCTTTCTATCTACTCACCCTTCTGCTTTGGCTTTGGGAAGCTTCTATAATATTTTAAAAATCAGATTTTTTTTATTATTAATGAAAGATTTTATTTATTTTGAGTTTTAAATATTTTCCCCTATTCTTGCTTATCTCCCCCATCCCTCCACAGAAGGCAGTCTGTTAGTCTTTACATTATTTCCTTGGTATGCCTTGATCCAAGCTGAATGTGATGAGAGAGAAATCATAACCTTAAGGAAGAAACATAAAGTATAAGAGATAGCAAAATTATATAATAAGACAATGGGTTTTTTCCCCTAAATTGAAGGTAATAGTCTTTGGTCTTTGTTCAAACCCCACAATTCTTTCTTTGGATACAGATGGTATTCTCCATCATAGATAACCCAAAATTGTCCCTGATTGTTGCCCCAATGGAAGGAGCAAGTCCATCAGGGATGATGATCAACCCCTTGTTGCTGTTACGGTCTATAAGTTTCTTCTTGGTCTGCTCATCTCACTCAGCAGCAGTTCACTCAAATCCTTCCATGCTTCCCTGAATTCCCATCCTTCCTGTTTTCTTTCTCTTTTTTTTTGGTTAATATGACTTTATTTATACATTGCTAAAATATTCTTGTTTCATAGTAAATATAATACCCCCTCCCTCACAAAAATATAACCTCATGAGAAATAAAGTAAAAGAGAGAAAAATGTTTTCTCCCCCTCTGTGTTCTGACAGCATCAGCTCTATCTCAGGTGGATCATATTCTTTATCATAAGTACTTCACAGAAGTTACTTCCATATTTTTCTACAGTTTCTGTTGCTGATTGTAATTCTTTCCATCCATTTTCCCCACTACCATATATTATATTTTCTCTCTCCTTTCACTCTGTCCCTCTTCTAAAATGTGCTCTAGGTTAGCAGAGTGGTACAGCAGACAGAGCACTGGCCCTGGGGCCAAGAGGTCCCAAGACCACATACCACCCCAGAGACCCCATGGTCCTGAACAGGTCATCCAATCCCAGCACCTTGCAAAAAGTGAAAAGAAATATTTATTATAACTGAATATTCTCTCTGACTATTGTATCCTATGGTCTACCCTCTCCTTTATCATACACATCCCCCCTTCCTCTTATTCCCCTTCTCCACATTTTACTCTAGATGTCTATACCTTATTGAGTGGGTATGCTGTTTCCTCTCTGAGCCATTTCTGATGGGAGTGAAGGCTCCCTCATTCCCCCTTGCCTTCCCCCCTTCCATATTATTGCAAAAATATTTTTATATAAAATATCTTAGCCTATTCCTCCTCTCCTTTCTTTTACTCCTACTACATTTCCCTTTCAGCCATTGACTCCATTTTTACAAATATTATATCTTCAAATTCAGCTCTCTCCTGTGCTTTATCTGTAAAAGTTCTTTCTACATGCTCTATTAAATGAGAAGGTTCATATAAGTATTATCAGTATCATTTTTTCTATGCAGGAATACATGCAGTTCATCATTATTAAATCCCTCATAATTTACCCTTCTCCTTCACCTGGCTCCTGTACTTGAAGTTCAAACTCTGTTCAGCTCTTGTCATTTTAACAGGACCATTGGAAATTCCCATTTCACTGAAAGTCCATCTTATCCCCTGGAACAGGATGCTTGGTTTTTCTGGGTAATTGATTCTCAGTTGCATTCCAAGATTTTTTGCCTCCCAGAATATTATATTCCAAGCTCTACAAGCTCTTGATGTAGTTGTTGCTAAGTCCTGTGTGATATTGACAAATATGAAATTTATATGTGAATTGTGTTCTTCTAGTTGCTTGTAATATTTTCTCTTTGACTTGGGAGTTCTGGAACTTGATTATAATATTTCTGGGGGTTGTTTTCTTTTTTGGACCTCTTTCTTAGGGAGATTGGTGGGTTCTCTCAATTTCTCAATTGCTTCTTCTCCTAGGATATCAGGGCAATTTTCCTGTAGGGATTCTTTAAAAGTTAGGTCAAGGTTCTTTTCCTGATCATGACTTTCAGGTATCCCAATAATTTTTAAATTATTTTCCCTGGATCTGTTTTCCAGATCAGCTTTTTTTTTTCAATGAGGTGTTTGACATTTTATCCTAACTTTTCATTCTTTTGGTGTTGAAGTATTGTATCTTGATTTCTTGTAATGTCATCAGCTTCCTTTAGCTCCATTCTACATCTGAAGGATTTGTTCTCCTCAGAGAGCTTTCTTCTCTCCTTTTCCATCTGGTCAATTCTGCTTTTTAAAGCATTCTCCTCCTCAAAAACATTTTGAGCCATTTTATCCATTTTACCTAAGCTGGTTTGTAACATGGTATTTTCTTTAGCATTTTTTAGGATCTCCTTGATTAAACTGCTGACTTTTTTTCATGTTTTTTCCTGCATCTTTCTCATTTCTTTTCCCAATTTTTCTTCTATCTCCCTTACTTGATTTTCAAAATCTTTTCCAAGCTCTGTCATAGCCTGAGCCCAACTTCCATTTTTCTTGGAGTCTTTAGATGCAGAAGCTTCCTCACCTTCATACTGAGTATTTTGATCCTCCTTGGGATCATAGACAAAGTATTTGTCAATAGTCTGGTTCCTTTTATTTTCTGCTTACTCATTTCCTCAATCTGTGCCTTGTTTTGGGGTGCTTCCTGAGATTTTAAGTTTTATTGGGACCCCCCCCCCACAAGGACATCAGTGTGTGAAACTCTGAGTGCTTCCCTGGTCTGTGAATGACCACAAGCAAACACCTCTGCCTCAGGACTGAGAGAAAATGTCCCTGTTCTATGGGGGGCCTAGACTGGGATCAGGATCTGAATGTAATCAGAGCTCCTGAGTCAGACAGAGAAATATTTTGGAGAGAGCACCTAAGAGAATCTCTTCTCAAGCCTCCATCTTGTCTATGCCCTCCCCAGTTTAAATCACAATTTAGAACTCTTTCTTTTTGCTTATGTCTTATAATGGCTTCCCCCCCCCCCAACCGTAAATGGAAAGGAAGTCTAGTATACTGTCTTCTACCTCCTTTCAGATATTTAAAAATCTCAAAGAAAAAGAGGCCTATATGAAACAGACAAGATTTACATATTTATGAACTCTACAGTTAAAAAGGAGTGACAACCTGTGTTCAGACTCTACATAAACTCTTAAAATATATTGACATTAAGGGGAGGCTAGGTGGCACAATGGATAGAGCACCAGTACTGGAATCAGGAGTAATTGAGTTCAAATCTGGCCTCAGACACTTAATAATTGCCTAGCTGTGTGACCTTGGACAAGTCACTTAATTCCATTGCCTAAAATTTAAAAAAAGGCAAAACAAAAATAAATATGTTGACATTAGCAATATATTAACTTACATAGAAGTACATAATTATATACACTTGGTCATTTCTGAATAAACAATGAAGGAAACAAAATTGTTCTCAAAAAAAGTATTTATTAGCAAGGCTTCAAAAGCTAAGTCAAGTTTACTAGAAGACTACGATTCAATTCCTTAGCAGAATAGTCAGGTGTTCTGAAGGAAAATAGATCATACAAAATGTATTTAGATCAAAAGAAAATTACAACTTTGAAAGTCACAGTGTCAAATGGAACTTATGGTTTTACATCTACCTTCTTTCTTTATTAATTAAGTAGAAATGACCAACTGTTTTTAAAAAGTGTTATTTGAAGAAAGAATTTGAGCAGCTCTTAGCAGCAAAAATAGTTCCTTTTAAAAAACAATTTTTTTTAATTTTCATTCTAAAGTAGATGATATAAAAATTCAATTAACCTTATTACCAATATTTTAGTTATGAACTCTTATTGTCATTTATTTGATTCAGTATATAAACACTTCCTAAATTTCAGTGTGACATACATGTTTTAAAATATTCTTTTTAAGTACATTAATTTTTCAAAAAGAAAACATTTTTCAAGAAGCAGTGAAATATAATGGGAAAATTAGTTCTTTAAAAGTCAGAAAAGCAAAGCAAGTGAAATCATAAGCATATGTCTATATGTTGTTTATATTTTTTAATTACAGCACATTGTAATTAGTTTATTTTCAAATGTCACCATACTCTCTTGAAATATCTGTAGCTTCTTAGGGTGTTGCAGAAACAAATGAAAAATTGCTAATTTGGTGAATTTTTCAATTAAATCAAGTGTTTCAACCTGTTAATTTAGCTACTATCCAGGTTACTGTAAAGAAGTGCCAGGTTTTAAATAAAATGTTTTATTAATTATTTTGAAAAAAACAATTACTAATGTTATGTTTTTTTGTTTTAGGATTCTTTTCATAAAATAATTGATTTAATTGGGTGAGAGATAGAGATGTCCATACTGATATAATCCTCAGTGCCCTCCAACATGACTCTTATGACCCAAGATAATTTCAGTTACAGTTGATAAGACTCTTGAACAAGAAAAGAAACGTAATTTTTTGTTTTAATTAAAATCAAAATTTAAATCCAAATGAGTTGAATAATACAATCACTATTCCATTCCTTCTTGGACCACTCCAAGAAATCAACTGAAATCTGAAAGGACTCTCCTTTTTCAGTGGAGAATGTTTGCTCCCAGCACTAATTCTTTTAGTGAGTAAAAAAGAGATGAAGTGATTACCAAACTTAGACTGGCATCCTTAATCCATTTCTCAATAGAGTAGGACTTTTGGCATGTTTAGGTCACCTAACATGGAGATAGTGACAGGGGTAATGCCAAGGGCCTAATTTGAGAAAAAGACAGTCTTCATTTTCTTAAAAGTAGATGGGACTAGCTGCTTTTTTCTTAGACTACATATTCAGAAGAAGGGAATAATTATATTGCAATTTTTGTATGAAATTATTTTCATCCCTTTTTCCAGTTGATGAAGTTTGGTCACTATCCTCAATACTTATGCGAGTCGACTAGTGAAATTCATCCTTAGGAAAATTTGCTATATGTTCTTCAGTCAACTCTGCAATACTTGGGTATTTCCTTCCTCTCTTGGGACTATATATTTTTTGGCTCTTGTTTCATCTTAGCTTTCTGTTTGCAAATTTCTCAGTACTTCACAACATTATCACAATTCCCCTTTTGGCTCTTGAACAGAACAGCACTTAGTTCAGCAAGTATAAGATGCCTGACCATGGGAAAAAAGACAAATTATGCAGGTAGGACTATGCCAAGAAACCTGAGCTACCTGTGGCAAACAAACTATGTTGAATCCACTGTATCACTAAGAAGTGTTTTCCACTTTCACAGTGGCCTTATGTGCCTCTGCTGAGGTAGAACATTTCTGTTGGATAATCAAACTGTTTTCTAGTTTCTCATGCTTATGCCACTAATTGTCTTGAATTCATAGATGGCTCTCACTTTTGCTTCCAGAGATGCTTCCATTAGCTGTTTCTTGATAACTTCCTACTTAGTAAGATGTATCATATTATTTAGTAGCTATGCTATGAAATGTCATGGACATTAGGGGTGTAGTGAGAAAGACTGACCCACTCATCCCTCTTGGTAGGGGTATGAGGCAAAAGGGAAAAGTCAAAGCAGAATTTCCTCTAAAGACTTAGGTTCTTTTATAACTTGTCTAGTCTGTCAAGCATCATAGACACAGACCTTATCAATTGTGTCTAGAACTATTAAAATATCTGGGTTTTTTTTGTTGTTATTCAGGCCACAAGGGACATAGTAAATCCTAGGCAAACCAATCACAGTTTTCATCAAATAAACTTTAATCACATTTTAAAAAGAGGAATCATTTAATGCAGAATATACACACTTTTGTACGTCATTTGACATGTTAATTCAAAATTTTCGGTTCTGTGCTCCTGGGGTAATATATTTAATTGGCTTGTCAAACTCTGAATCTATATAAATTTCTGTTATGTTTATGGTTTCCTTTTTAAAAATACTAGGACCAAAAAGTAAATATTGGAGAGAGGTTATTATATTAGAATAAAAAAATCCAAAAATGATCTCCCCCCAACAAGCACCTTGTTTGATCTAGATATATTCACATTATATTTAATCTGGAAAAGAATAATAAAACAATAAGTATTGAATAATACTAATCTTAAAACCTGACAAAAATACTAAAAGAATATATGATTCATTTTTAACAGACAGATAGAAAAACACTATCAGCAAATAATGTAGTAATGATGTAGTGTTCATTTAAAGAACACTACATCAATATCAATAAAAGTTCATATCAGGACTATAGGTATTTATCATCATTACAAACAATAATAAATTTGCAAAATACAACCAAAACAAAACTAGATTACATCAACACATGGATAAAATCATTGGGTAAGTTTCAATATTCTGATTTAAAATAACTTTGGTGAAAACATCAGAGTTTTATTTAAAAGCATACCTATAAATATATTTTTAAATCAAGAGACAAAATAATTTACAGTGCAGTAAAATTAGAAGTATTCCAGTCAAAAGTAAATGCCAAACAAGAATGTAAAATTTCACCATCTTTATTTGAAATAGTAATTGAAATTTAATCAGCTCCATTATGACAAACTAAAAGATACTAGTAAGATTAGAATTTGTAGTGTTAAAGACAAAATGCTAGAAGGAAGGAAGGAAGGAAGGAAGGAAGGAAGGAAAGAAAGAAAGAAGAAAGAAAGAAAGAAAGAAAGAGAAAGGAAGGAAGGAAAGAACAAGAAAGAAAGAAGCAAGGAAAGAAGGAGGAAGGAAAGAAGGAGAGAAAGAGAAAGAGAAAGAAAAGTGACACAATAACTCTTTTAAAGGAAGATTGTAAATTTGAAGAAAACTGAAAAAAGTTATTTGCATGTTTATTTACTAGAAAAAAAAGATCCAAAAATATGAAAGGAAACTCATTAATTGAAATAATCATCAAATATTATAGAATTAGCCTACCTGCAAATATCTTTGACATATAATTGATCAAAATTATAATCACATAATTGGAATGACTTCTTATGTTCATAGTTGAGTTGAATTTGTTTGGTAAAAATTACAGGTTCTGAAATTAATTTACAGATAACATCAAAAGTATTAATATATCGAGGGATCTTTTTAACCACTTCAATAAAAGCATAATGAAATTTTTATGGATAAACTGGAAAGAATATGAAGGGTTGTACTGAAAGTTTAGATTGGTTTTATCAGCAAACTCTGGCATGCAAAGTATATTACCAATTTTTTATATTGTACTAGGCAAAAATAGTTTTGGATGGAAAAAAGAGGTGAATCAAAAGGAACAAAAGATCCTACATTTGTGATAGTATATAGCTATATCAAATTATATCTAGATAGTTAGCTAGCTGTCAGTATGTAGATATAATTCTATAAATATATCTAGGTAGATAGACTTAAATGTAAACTTCTATAGCTATCTAGAGATCTATTTATTGATCTACTGATTGTTCAATCTGTCTGTATAAAAGGAAAGAATGAAAAAAGGATGGAAGGGAGGAAGGAAGGAAGAAGGAAGGAAGGAAGAAGGAAGAAAGAAGGAAGGATAGATATATACAGCTGGGTTACAATGTATAGAGTGACAGTCCTTTAGTCAGGAAAGCTCATATTTCTGAGTTTAAATCTGGCCTTAAACACTCATTAGCTATGGATGGTCAATTAACCATGTTTACCTCAAGTTTTTTATTTTTCGAATGAACTGATGAAGGAAATGGCAAACTACTCTAATATGTGTGCCAATCAAATTCCAAATGAGGTTACCAGAGTTGAGCATGAGTGAATAACAATGAGAGAATTATATATAATATAGATAATTTGTAGATGGTATAAAATATATTTATATTGTACTTTTTAGAAGTACCCATTTCTGTCTTTTTACAAATTATTTTTAATCAATATTGAATATTTAATTTTATCAATATTTCCTTCATAAGTTGATGTAATCAATTATGATTTTTCTTATATATTAGAAAATGTTTATTATTTTTAATTTATGATGAAGCTATATCACTTGTCAAGCTGTATATTACATATAAATATATGTATGAATAGTTATCATATAGTTGTAATATTATTATTTATGCATTAAAATATATTTATAATTTTTTTATTATACTAGAAATGGTTTCCTTAATGACAAATGTACTTAGAGATAATTGTTTAGTACTTTGAGGGGAGGTAGATTTATATACTTTTAGCACCATATATGCTACAATGAATTTCAATTGAATGATATAGATATTTTTAAAAAGCAAAAATAATAAAGATGTAAAGAAATGATGAAATAATATTCTCATCTCAATTATGAATAGAAGATGTTTCTTTTATTTGGAAAATAGAAGGACTTATTAAGCAGAAGATGAATATGTTTGAATATACAAATAAAATTTGGCAAATATATGCCTTTTTTCGAATTAATTACTGCACATTACTTGACTCAAAAACAATTTGAAAATCTTAATATACAATTTAGTATGATTTTCCATTTTAAACTATAAATTATTTATATTCATGAGAGTATTTTAAATGATTTATTAATTTGCCTGTAAAGTTAATACCACCGTTTAAACTTTGTTCTCTGAACTTGTTATACAGATTCAGGTTCCATTTTAAGCATCATTGATAAATTTTAATTAAAACTATGTTTAAATTAACTTTATACCATGCTGAATTAATCTCTTGATATGTTTAGGCATTCCAAAATATCATAGGGGCAACCTTTCACTTCTGTCATTGCTGATTAAATAAGGAAGGGAGAAATGTACACAATAAAAGATGTTAAGTAGAGACAGGGGCTCATTTGTCCCCAAAACTTCCAATTTCTTATAGCATTATTTTGAGTCTGATTCTTGTGACCTAACTAAAGTCTCTGAAAATGACCTGGATGTTTACTAAATTCAGACTAATGTGTACTGATTATAAGATTATCAACCAAAGAAATTACAGAGTTCATACTATTGGAAGTGTCACTTTTATGTTAGGTATTTCATACACTAATATTGTGGAATTAATTTCTACAACATTGTTCCTGTTTATTCATTATTTATATGGGGAAATATGCAAACAAATATTGCTCACTTGAGAAAATATTAGTGACCTAAATTAGTTGTCATATTCTTGGAACATGCCTTAATAAAACTAATGTTGGTAAACATTTTTCACAATATATGATGAAAATTGAAAGGAGACTCAGACATAGCCCATCTATCAGCACTGGTACTTCCAGTATTAGTGAAATCTGGAAATGAGTATTTTAAATGAAGGCTATCCTCATAGTAACTATCAAAAGAACTAACTCTATAAAGTTTCATGTTGCATTAAATTTTATTTGGACTCTTTATTCCATAAAGCTCCTTCAAATTTGTGACAAATGGATTAATAACAGAAAAGACTTTGAATCTTTTACCCTAGATATTAGATCTAATTTATCAAAGTGAACACAACTGCTTCTATAAAATCTTTCTAAAGAATGGTTAATTGCACCACAAGTTTAGCATTCTGTTACCTTTTTCAATATCTCACTGTAGGGTAGGCAAATCATCATCTCTCTCTCTCCACAATATCCAAGAAAAAGAAGGAAAAAAAAACCTGGTAAGGAGGACAGAACTCTAAAAGAAGCAATATTAACCTCACATCAAACCCCAGCAGTCCCAAGACTATCACAAAACTATAGACTTAATTGCACCAGAAGAAATCAACCATTTCATTATCTTTCTCTGTAGAACTTTAGGCAGTCAGTTCTTTCAACATGAGACTTTGATACATTCCAGATCTGAAAGAATATACTCTGAATGACCCAGTCTATGAAATAGCTAATGGAAAATATGTGTATGTTTGCAGTTGAAGAATGTAGTTGGGGTGGGCAAATGTTGAAACCTACTCTTAGTCTCAGAAATAAGAACTAAAAACAAGGTGGAAGTTGGAAACATCTTCCAGAAAAAAAAAAAAAACAATCCAAAAAAAAAAAAAGAAAAAAAATTGACTGCCTCAAATCAAGTCAATAAATATTTAGTAAGTACTTTGTTAATCATCATGTAAGACTGGTCTTCAAAATGTCATTATAGATTATTTGAGTAGGTACAAGATGGTAGAAAACACACATACATAAGAAAATATGGAAATACAAAATAGAGGCAAAAATTTTAAAAATAATATGCAATAAAATGCAAAAAAATAGATCATAGTAAAAAGTAAGAGAAACAAGGGAGGAACAAATAAAGGAATAAAGAAAGGTCTTTTGCAGGACTTAGCATTTCAACAAGTCCTGGAAGTAATGTAAGCATTCCAATGGGTGCAACAGAGAAAGAATGATTCAGTCCTGGAGAGTCAATGGGGTAGAATTTTTGCAAAGCTATTGAAAGAAGAGATGGAATATTGAGAAAAGAAGGCAACATATAGTGTAATGGGTCAATTTGGCAGGACACACAAAAAAGTAAATGCACATGCACTATATGGAGAGAAGTTTCTTAACTAGCCTAGAGAGTCAAAGAAATTAAATGAGAGATATGCATTTCCGATGGAACAGTAAAATTGTATCCAAGAGAAAAAGATAAACTTCTGGAGCAGGAAGATGACATGATCAGTGCTGTCCTTTAAGAATATCAATATGCTATCATTGTGTAAAAAATTCTTCTCCTGGAATTCAAGGGGACTATTTATGTATTTCCAAGGGTTCATACAGTTGATTAGGATGAAAATAACACCCTTATTTTTCCTACACTCTAACTGAAATCTAACATTTCCTTTATTTTAAATATAAATTCTCAGAGGGTCCATCGTCTTCAATAGACTCTCAAATGGGCCTATGACACACACACACTGACAGACACACAACACACATACACACACACACAAATACAAAATATTAAGCAACCCTGATGTGGAAAAGGTATTGGATTAAAAGAAGGGTTGGTTTCAGGAAGTCCAATTAGAAAGTTATTTCAGTCATCCAGATGAGGTAATGAAGGTATAATTTAATGTGGCTGTGGTGTGATGGAGAAAAGAAGTCAGGTGCAAGAAAAGTAGAGGTCTTTCCCTTCCTCACCCCTATCCCTTACCCTCTCCCTCCCCCATCTCTGTATTGATTTATTGGGGCTTCCATGTTATTGCAGGATGAAGAACTTGAGAAGATAAGAAAAGAGACTGGCTTTTGCAGCAGTAAAATCATCCATCTCAAGATTGCCAGCTTGGACAAAGGTACACTCAGTCAGAAAGACTTCCAGATTCCTTTGCCATCACCACCCACCTCCCCCCCACCCTACCTGGAATCATTATTGCCTTCTTTCCTGTGGGAAAGGACCAAATAAACTTTGGCAGATTCATGAGAACTCTGGCTCCCTTTTTACTAATTGAAGATTATGAGAAAACAAAAGATCTGAATTGACCAGAACCACTCAACAGCCAGAGAAATAAACTGAACTTTGGTTTTCGATTATATGACTTGGATAAAGATTACAAGATTTCCCGAGATGAATTTTAACAAGTACAATACATTATGGTTGGAAAGAATGTTTCAGGTAAGTGGTTGGGCAGCACTGCAGACAGCAGGATCTTAGGAGTTGACCAGGATAGGGAAAATGCCATACCCTTCACAGAGTTTGTCCAAGTTTTACAGAAGGTCGATTTAGAGAAGAAGATGGATTTCCAGTTTCTGCACTGATTGTTTGGGGCCAAATTGTTCCTGTATTTTAGAAGCAGAACCTGAATTTTTTCCCATCTCCCTTCAGAACACCTTCTTTCCCCAAGTGCTGCTTGCTGCTGCTGCTCTTGCGTGACAAACCCTGCCCCTATTATTCAACAAGACTGGAGAATTAATTGCATATGAGCATAAATGATCATGAAAAGCAGGAGTGGAAGTATAAGTAGATGGAGGTTAAAAAAAAAAAGATGAGATATGAAACTGACCCTGTGCAGAGTACTCAAAAAAGTTAATCAGGGAAAAGTAAAATGATCCACTGTTACATTTAGGGTCCAATTGAGATTAAGCAATATGAACTTGGAATTGACCTAATCAGAATGGTTATGTGACTTGCTCTATTAGCATTTTGAAACATGTAAGTTAGGGAGAAAAAGTCAGATGGAAAGAGGGTGCCAAAGCAGGAATTTAGAAAGGAATCAGTGGCTCGTAAATGGGAAAAGAAACAAAGTAACAAGATAGTGTCAAATTGGAATAGTTATTTATAGGGTCAAGATTTTTATGGAAGAAAAATAAAACTAGAGCAGAGAGAAATACCTAGTAAAATGAGAAAAGGAGTATTTGGAGTGAACAAGTAAGTCAGTCAACAAGTATTTATTAAATATTCGCCAGATGCCAGCCCTTTGATAAGCAATGAAATTAGAAAAAGAGTTGGGAAATAATCCAGTACTAGCATTCTAGCAATGCATATTGTTTTTTGTGGATTTTTATTTTTTTTCTTTTTGCAAGGCAGTGAGGTTAAATGACTTGTCTAAGGTGACACATTATTAAGTGTCAGAGACCAAATTTGAACTCAAATTCTCCTGACTCAA
This sequence comes from Macrotis lagotis, assembly GCF_037893015.1. Taxonomy (NCBI): domain Eukaryota; kingdom Metazoa; phylum Chordata; class Mammalia; order Peramelemorphia; family Peramelidae; genus Macrotis; species Macrotis lagotis. The sequence continues at coordinate 78,750,805 of NC_133660.1, forward strand.
ATTATCTGGACTCCTGCCTCAACAAAACATATTCTAAAGAAGGGAACACTGGGCAAATTACTAGGAAAGTAAAAGATAAATACAGTAAATGAAAGCAATTTCAAAGGAAAAGTTAAAATAACAGCAGGTAGGTTTGGATAGGAAAGTCTCTGTAGGAAGATGGATTTTAACTGAGGCTTTAAGGAAGCCAATAGAACTGAGGGGAAGGTGAAGGAGCATTTCAGGTAGGGTGGCAGTCAGTACATGTAGATGTGAAAAGGAATTTCATTTTTCAGGAGATATTGCATGAAGGAAAGTAAGTCTTAGGAAAGGAGCAGATTATAAAGATATTGAAATGTCAGGTCACTTTATGCTGGATTCTGGAGAAAATGAGGTCGTTGAAATTCTGGATTTTGTAGAATTGAGAAACAGAGTGACACAGAAGGAACAGAGATCAAGATCAGTTATAGCTTCAGAGATAATGGATTTTGGAGGTAGAAATCTTATAGGTGATGATGAGATCAAGGGTATGTCCATGATTTATTGTGATTAATCTAAGGAAAAGTTGCTGCTATTGAGAAGTAGAGGGAAGTCAGGTCCAAAAGTAAATCATGCAAAATGAATTCTGAGAATGAGAATATAAGTGGAGAAGACTGAGGGTCAACTAGCAACTGAACTTCTTTAGAATATTAGTTACCAGGGCGCAGCTAGGTGGCAGCCAGGTGGTACAGTGTATAGAGCACTGGCCCTGGAGTCAGGGGGACCTGAATTTAAATCCAACCTTAGACACTTAATAATTACCTAATTGTGACTGTGGGCAAGTCATATAACTCCATTGCCTTGCAAAAACTAAAAACAACTACCCTTGGATTGCTTTTAGCAGAGGCCAGGAACATGGTAAAAGGGATTTCTAGAGTAGCATCATGGAAAGAATCCTGGATTTTAAGTAAGAAGTTCTGTGTTTAAGTCCTAGTTCTTTTATTTACTGTCTATGACCTTAGACTGAATTCTTGATCTCATTTTCTTCATCTCAAAATCAAGGGAATTGGTGATAAGAAATCTGAGGTTATTCCTAGTTTTAAAACCAAGTTGCATCAGATAAATTGTCAGGTCTCTTGAAGAGATTCTTGAAATTCTGTAATTTCAAACTTAATCTTATGTCAGTTTCATTTAGATGAATTGATTTATAGGATAATAAAAATAATCGAA